>NW_028127234.1:0-93524 GCF_965231255.1 Vanellus vanellus | reverse complement strand
AGTGAGAAGCAGCATCACTTTTCCCCGCTGGCACCTTTGCTGTGGCAGCAAAAGCTGGACGTTTGTCTTTTTTGCTCCAAACAGCGCCGAAAGTGAAAAAAGGTGCTTTTGAGGATAGACTTTTCAGGAAAGCAGAGAGGGCCAAATTGTCTGGGGCATTTGAAGGGGTTCCAGGAGGCAGTGAGAAGCAGCATCACTTTTCCCCGCTGGCACCTTTGCTGTGGCAGCAAAAGCTGGACGTTTGTCTTTTTTGCTCCAAACAGCGCCGAAAGTGAAAAAAGGTGCTTTTGAGGATAGACTTTTCAGGAAAGCAGAGAGGGCCAAATTGTCTGGGGCATTTGAAGGGGTTCCAGGAGGCAGTGAGGACGCAGCATCACTTTTCCCCGCTGGCACCTTTGCTGTGGCAGCAAAAGCTGGACGTTTGTCTTTTTTGCTCCAA
The DNA here is from genome assembly GCF_965231255.1 of Vanellus vanellus. Lineage (NCBI taxonomy): Eukaryota > Metazoa > Chordata > Aves > Charadriiformes > Charadriidae > Vanellus > Vanellus vanellus. Next base: position 93,085 of record NW_028127234.1, on the reverse strand, counting down.
ACAGCGCCAATAGTGAAAAAAGGTGCTTTTGAGGATAGACTTTTCAGGAAAGCAGAGAGGGCCAAATTGTCTGGGGCATTTGAAGGGGTTCCAGGAGGCAGTGAGAAGCAGCATCACTTTTCCCCGCTGGCACCTTTGCTGTGGCAGCAAAAGCTGGACGTTTGTCTTTTTTGCTCCAAACAGCGCCGAAAGTGAAAAAAGGTGCTTTTGAGGATAGACGTGTTCAGGAAAGCAGAGAGGGCCAAATTGTCTGGGGCATTTGAAGGGGTTCCAGGAGGCAGTGAGAAGCAGCATCACTTTTCCCCGCGCTGGCACCTTTGCTGTGGCAGCAAAAGCTGGACGTTTGTCTTTTTTGCTCCAAACAGCGCCAATAGTGAAAAAAGGTGCTTTTGAGGATAGCGTGCGCAGGAAAGCAGAGAGGGCCAAATTGTCTGGGGCATTTGAAGGGGTTCCAGGAGGCAGTGAGAAGCAGCATCACTTTTCCCCGCTGGCACCTTTGCTGTGGCAGCAAAGCTGGACGTTTGTCTTTTTTGCTCCAAACAGCGCCGAAAGTGAAAAAAGGTGCTTTTGAGGATAGAGTGCGCAGGAAAGCAGAGAGGGCCAAATTGTCTGGGGCATTTGAAGGGGTTCCAGGAGGCAGTGAGAAGCAGCATCACTTTTCCCCGCTGGCACCTTTGCTGTGGCAGCAAAAGCTGGACGTTTGTCTTTTGTGCTCCAAACAGCGCCGAAAGTGAAAAAAGGTGCTTTTGAGGATAGAGTGCGCAGGAAAGCAGAGAGGGCCAAATTGTCTGGGGCATTTGAAGGGGTTCTAGGAGGCAGTGAGAAGCAGCATCACTTTTCCCTGCTGGCACCTTTGCTGTGGCAGCAAAAGCTGGACGTTTGTCTTTTTGCTCCAAACAGCGCCGAAAGTGAAAAAAGGTGCTTTTGAGGATAGAGTGCGCAGGAAAGCAGAGAGGGCCAAATTGTCTGGGGCATTTGAAGGGGTTCCAGGAGGCAGTGAGAAGCAGCATCACTTTTCCCCGCTGGCACCTTTGCTGTGGCAGCAAAAGCTGGACGTTTGTCTTTTTTGCTCCAAACAGCGCCGAAAGTGAAAAAAGGTGCTTTTGAGGATAGACTTTTCAGGAAAGCAGAGAGGGCCAAATTGTCTGGGGCATTTGAAGGGGTTCCAGGAGGCAGTGAGAAGCAGCATCACTTTTCCCCGCTGGCACCTTTGCTGTGGCAGCAAAAGCTGGACGTTTGTCTTTTTTGCTCCAAACAGCGCCGAAAGTGAAAAAAGGTGCTTTTGAGGATAGAGTGCGCAGGAAAGCAGAGAGGGCCAAATTGTCTGGGGCATTTGAAGGGGTTCCAGGAGGCAGTGAGAAGCAGCATCACTTTTCCCCGCTGGCACCTTTGCTGTGGCAGCAAAAGCTGGACGTTTGTCTTTTTTGCTCCAAACAGCGCCGAAAGTGAAAAAAGGTGCTTTTGAGGATAGACTTTTCAGGAAAGCAGAGAGGGCCAAATTGTCCGGGGCATTTGAAGGGGTTCCAGGAGGCAGTGAGAAGCAGCATCACTTTTCCCCGCTGGCACCTTTGCTGTGGCAGCAAAAGCTGGACGTTTGTCTTTTTTGCTCCAAACAGCGCCGAAAGTGAAAAAAGGTGCTTTTGAGGATAGAGTGCGCAGGAAAGCAGAGAGGGCCAAATTGTCTGGGGCATTTGAAGGGGTTCCAGGAGGCAGTGAGAAGCAGCATCACTTTTCCCTGCTGGCACCTTTGCTGTGGCAGCAAAAGCTGGACGTTTGTCTTTTTTGCTCCAAACAGCGCCGAAAGTGAAAAAAGGTGCTTTTGAGGATAGACTTTTCAGGAAAGCAGAGAGGGCCAAATTGTCTGGGGCATTTGAAGGGGTTCCAGGAGGCAGTGAGAAGCAGCATCACTTTTCCCCGCTGGCACCTTTGCTGTGGCAGCAAAAGCTGGACGTTTGTCTTTTTTGCTCCAAACAGCGCCGAAAGTGAAAAAAGGTGCTTTTGAGGATAGAGTGCGCAGGAAAGCAGAGAGGGCCAAATTGTCTGGGGCATTTGAAGGGGTTCCAGGAGGCAGTGAGAAGCAGCATCACTTTTCCCCGCTGGCACCTTTGCTGTGGCAGCAAAAGCTGGACGTTTGTCTTTTTTGCTCCAAACAGCGCCAATAGTGAAAAAAGGTGCTTTTGAGGATAGCGTGCGCAGGAAAGCAGAGAGGGCCAAATTGTCTGGGGCATTTGAAGGGGTTCCAGGAGGCAGTGAGAAGCAGCATCACTTTTCCCCGCTGGCACCTTTGCTGTGGCAGCAAAAGCTGGACGTTTGTCTTTTTTGCTCCAAACAGCGCCGAAAGTGAAAAAAGGTGCTTTTGAGGATAGAGTGCGCAGGAAAGCAGAGAGGGCCAAATTGTCTGGGGCATTTGAAGGGGTTCCAGGAGGCAGTGAGAAGCAGCATCACTTTTCCCCGCTGGCACCTTTGCTGTGGCAGCAAAAGCTGGACGTTTGTCTTTTGTGCTCCAAACAGCGCCGAAAGTGAAAAAAGGTGCTTTTGAGGATAGAGTGCGCAGGAAAGCAGAGAGGGCCAAATTGTCTGGGGCATTTGAAGGGGTTCCAGGAGGCAGTGAGAAGCAGCATCACTTTTCCCTGCTGGCACCTTTGCTGTGGCAGCAAAAGCTGGACGTTTGTCTTTTTTGCTCCAAACAGCGCCGAAAGTGAAAAAAGGTGCTTTTGAGGATAGACTTTTCAGGAAAGCAGAGAGGGCCAAATTGTCTGGGGCATTTGAAGGGGTTCCAGGAGGCAGTGAGAAGCAGCATCACTTTTCCCCGCTGGCACCTTTGCTGTGGCAGCAAAAGCTGGACGTTTGTCTTTTTTGCTCCAAACAGCGCCGAAAGTGAAAAAAGGTGCTTTTGAGGATAGACTTTTCAGGAAAGCAGAGAGGGCCAAATTGTCTGGGGCATTTGAAGGGGTTCCAGGAGGCAGTGAGAAGCAGCATCACTTTTCCCCGCTGGCACCTTTGCTGTGGCAGCAAAAGCTGGACGTTTGTCTTTTTTGCTCCAAACAGCGCCGAAAGTGAAAAAAGGTGCTTTTGAGGATAGAGTGCGCAGGAAAGCAGAGAGGGCCAAATTGTCTGGGGCATTTGAAGGGGTTCCAGGAGGCAGTGAGAAGCAGCATCACTTTTCCCTGCTGGCACCTTTGCTGTGGCAGCAAAAGCTGGGACGTTTGTCTTTTTTGCTCCAAACAGCGCCGAAAGTGAAAAAAGGTGCTTTTGAGGATAGAGTGCGCAGGAAAGCAGAGAGGGCCAAATTGTCTGGGGCATTTGAAGGGGTTCCAGGAGGCAGTGAGAAGCAGCATCACTTTTCCCCGCTGGCACCTTTGCTGTGGCAGCAAAAGCTGGACGTTTGTCTTTTTTGCTCCAAACAGCGCCAATAGTGAAAAAAGGTGCTTTTGAGGATAGACTTTTCAGGAAAGCAGAGAGGGCCAAATTGTCTGGGGCATTTGAAGGGGTTCCAGGAGGCAGTGAGAAGCAGCATCACTTTTCCCCGCTGGCACCTTTGCTGTGGCAGCAAAAGCTGGACGTTTGTCTTTTTGCTCCAAACAGCGCCGAAAGTGAAAAAAGGTGCTTTTGAGGATAGAGTGCGCAGGAAAGCAGAGAGGGCTAAATTGTCTGGGGCATTTGAAGGGGTTCCAGGAGGCAGTGAGAAGCAGCATCACTTTTCCCCGCTGGCACCTTTGCTGTGGCAGCAAAAGCTGGACGTTTGTCTTTTGTGCTCCAAACAGCGCCGAAAGTGAAAAAAGGTGCTTTTGAGGATAGCGTGCGCAGGAAAGCAGAGAGGGCCAAATTGTCTGGGGCATTTGAAGGGGTTCCAGGAGGCAGTGAGAAGCAGCATCACTTTTCCCCGCTGGCACCTTTGCTGTGGCAGCAAAAGCTGGACGTTTGTCTTTTTTGCTCCAAACAGCGCCGAAAGTGAAAAAAGGTGCTTTTGAGGATAGACTTTTCAGGAAAGCAGAGAGGGCCAAATTGTCTGGGGCATTTGAAGGGGTTCCAGGAGGCAGTGAGAAGCAGCATCACTTTTCCCCGCTGGCACCTTTGCTGTGGCAGCAAAAGCTGGACGTTTGTCTTTTTTGCTCCAAACAGCGCCGAAAGTGAAAAAAGGTGCTTTTGAGGATAGAGTGCGCAGGAAAGCAGAGAGGGCCAAATTGTCTGGGGCATTTGAAGGGGTTCCAGGAGGCAGTGAGGACCAGCATCACTTTTCCCCGCTGGCACCTTTGCTGTGGCAGCAAAAGCTGGACGTTTGTCTTTTTTGCTCCAAACAGCGCCAATAGTGAAAAAAGGTGCTTTTGAGGATAGACTTTTCAGGAAAGCAGAGAGGGCCAAATTGTCTGGGGCATTTGAAGGGGTTCCAGGAGGCAGTGAGAAGCAGCATCACTTTTCCCCGCTGGCACCTTTGCTGTGGCAGCAAAAGCTGGACGTTTGTCTTTTTTGCTCCAAACAGCGCCGAAAGTGAAAAAAGGTGCTTTTGAGGATAGACTTTTAAGGAAAGCAGAGAGGGCCAAATTGTCTGGGGCATTTGAAGGGGTTCCAGGAGGCAGTGAGAAGCAGCATCACTTTTCCCCGCTGGCACCTTTGCTGTGGCAGCAAAAGCTGGACGTTTGTCTTTTGTGCTCCAAACAGCGCCGAAAGTGAAAAAAAGGTGCTTTTGAGGATAGAGTGCGCAGGAAAGCAGAGAGGGCCAAATTGTCTGGGGCATTTGAAGGGGTTCCAGGAGGCAGTGAGAAGCAGCATCACTTTTCCCCGCTGGCACCTTTGCTGTGGCAGCAAAAGCTGGACGTTTGTCTTTTTTGCTCCAAACAGCGCCGAAAGTGAAAAAAGGTGCTTTTGAGGATAGAGTGCGCAGGAAAGCAGAGAGGGCCAAATTGTCTGTGGCATTTGAAGGGGTTCCAGGAGGCAGTGAGAAGCAGCATCACTTTTCCCTGCTGGCACCTTTGCTGTGGCAGCAAAAGCTGGACGTTTGTCTTTTTTGCTCCAAACAGCGCCAATAGTGAAAAAAGGTGCTTTTGAGGATAGACTTTTCAGGAAAGCAGAGAGGGCCAAATTGTCTGGGGCATTTGAAGGGGTTCCAGGAGGCAGTGAGAAGCAGCATCACTTTTCCCCGCTGGCACCTTTGCTGTGGCAGCAAAAGCTGGACGTTTGTCTTTTTTGCTCCAAACAGCGCCGAAAGTGAAAAAAGGTGCTTTTGAGGATAGACTTTTCAGGAAAGCAGAGAGGGCCAAATTGTCTGGGGCATTTGAAGGGGTTCCAGGAGGCAGTGAGAAGCAGCATCACTTTTCCCCGCTGGCACCTTTGCTGTGGCAGCAAAAGCTGGACGTTTGTCTTTTGTGCTCCAAACAGCGCCGAAAGTGAAAAAAGGTGCTTTTGAGGATAGAGTGCGCAGGAAAGCAGAGAGGGCCAAATTGTCTGGGGCATTTGAAGGGGTTCCAGGAGGCAGTGAGAAGCAGCATCACTTTTCCCCGCTGGCACCTTTGCTGTGGCAGCAAAAGCTGGACGTTTGTCTTTTTTGCTCCAAACAGCGCCGAAAGTGAAAAAAGGTGCTTTTGAGGATAGAGTGCGCAGGAAAGCAGAGAGGGCCAAATTGTCTGTGGCATTTGAAGGGGTTCCAGGAGGCAGTGAGAAGCAGCATCACTTTTCCCTGCTGGCACCTTTGCTGTGGCAGCAAAAGCTGGACGTTTGTCTTTTTTGCTCCAAACAGCGCCGAAAGTGAAAAAAGGTGCTTTTGAGGATAGACTTTTCAGGAAAGCAGAGAGGGCCAAATTGTCTGGGGCATTTGAAGGGGTTCCAGGAGGCAGTGAGGACCAGCATCACTTTTCCCCGCTGGCACCTTTGCTGTGGCAGCAAAAGCTGGACGTTTGTCTTTTTTGCTCCAAACAGCGCCAATAGTGAAAAAAGGTGCTTTTGAGGATAGACTTTTCAGGAAAGCAGAGAGGGCCAAATTGTCTGGGGCATTTGAAGGGGTTCCAGGAGGCAGTGAGAAGCAGCATCACTTTTCCCCGCTGGCACCTTTGCTGTGGCAGCAAAAGCTGGACGTTTGTCTTTTTTGCTCCAAACAGCGCCAATAGTGAAAAAAGGAGTGAAAAAAGGTGCTTTTGAGGATAGCGTGCGCAGGAAAGCAGAGAGGGCCAAATTGTCTGGGGCATTTGAAGGGGGTTCCAGGAGCAGTGAGAAGCAGCATCACTTTTCCCCGCTGGCACCTTTGCTTGTGGCAGCAAAAGCTGGACGTTTGTCTTTTTTGCTCCAAAACAGCGCCAAAGTGAAAAAAGGTGCTTTTGAGGATAGAGTGCGCAGGGAAAGCAGAGAGGGCCAAATTGTCTGGGGCATTTGAAGGGGTTCCAGGAGGCAGTGAGGACCAGCATCACTTTCCCCGCTGGCACCTTTGCTGTGGCAGCAAAAGCTGGACGTTTGTCTTTGTGTCCAAACAGCGCCGAAAGTGAAAAAAGGTGCTTTTGAGGATAGAGTGCGCAGGAAAGCAGAGAGGGCCAAATTGTCTGGGGCATTTGAAGGGGTTCCAGGAGGCAGTGAGAAGCAGCATCACTTTTCCCTGCTGGCACCTTTGCTGTGGCAGCAAAAGCTGGACGTTTGTCTTTTTTGCTCCAAACAGCGCCGAAAGTGAAAAAAAGGTGCTTTTGAGGATAGACTTTTCAGGAAAGCAGAGAGGGCCAAATTGTCTGGGGCATTTGAAGGGGTCCAGGAGGCAGTGAGAAGCAGCATCACTTTTCCCCGCTGGCACCTTTGCTGTGGCAGCAAAAGCTGGACGTTTGTCTTTTTTGCTCCAAACAGCGCCGAAAGTGAAAAAAAGGTGCTTTTGAGGATAGAGTGCGCAGGAAAGCAGAGAGGGCCAAATTGTCTGGGGCATTTGAAGGGGTTCCAGGAGGCAGTGAGAAGCAGCATCACTTTTCCCCGCTGGCACCTTTGCTGTGGCAGCAAAAGCTGGGACGTTTGTCTTTTTTGCTCCAAACAGCGCCGAAAGTGAAAAAGGTGCTTTTGAGGATAGACTTTTCAGGAAAGCAGAGAGGGCCAAATTGTCTGGGGCATTTGAAGGGGTTCCAGGAGGCAGTGAGAGCAGCATCACTTTTCCCTGCTGGCACCTTTGCTGTGGCAGCAAAAGCTGGACGTTTGTCTTTTTTGCTCCAAACAGCGCCGAAAGTGAAAAAGGTGCTTTGAGGATAGAGTGCGCAGGAAAGCAGAGAGGGCCAAATTGTCTGGGGCATTTGAAGGGGTTCCAGGAGGCAGTGAGAAGCAGCATCACTTTTCCCCGCTGGCACCTTTGCTGTGGCAGCAAAAGCTGGACGTTTGTCTTTTTTGCTCCAAACAGCGCCGAAAGTGAAAAAAGGTGCTTTTGAGGATAGACTTTTCAGGAAAGCAGAGAGGGCCAAATTGTCTGGGGCATTTGAAGGGGTTCCAGGAGGCAGTGAGAAGCAGCATCACTTTTCCCCGCTGGCACCTTTGCTGTGGCAGCAAAAGCTGGACGTTTGTCTTTTTTTGCTCCAAACAGCGCCGAAAGTGAAAAAAGGTGCTTTTGAGGATAGACTTTTCAGGAAAGCAGAGAGGGCCAAATTGTCTGGGGCATTTGAAGGGGTTCCAGGAGGCAGTGAGAAGCAGCATCACTTTTCCCCGCTGGCACCTTTGCTGTGGCAGCAAAAGCTGGACGTTTGTCTTTTTTGCTCCAAACAGCGCCGAAAGTGAAAAAGGTGCTTTTGAGGATAGACTTTTCAGGAAAGCAGAGAGGGGCCAAATTGTCTGGGGCATTTGAAGGGGTTCCAGGAGGCAGTGAGAAGCAGCATCACTTTTCCCCGTGGCACCTTTGCTGTGGCAGCAAAGCTGGACGTTTGTCTTTTTTGCTCCAAACAGCGCCGAAAGTGAAAAAGGTGCTTTTGAGGATTAGAGTGCGCAGGAAAGCAGAGAGGGCCAAATTGTCTGGGGGCATTTGAAGGGGTTCCAGGAGGCAGTGAGAAGCAACATCCACTTTTCCCGCTGGCACCTTTGCTGTGGCAGCAAAAGCTGGACGTTTGTCTTTTTTTGCTCCAAACAGCGCCGAAAGTGAAAAAAGTGCTTTTGAGGATAGACTTTTCAGGAAAGCAGAGGAGGGCCAAATTGTCTGGGGCATTTGAAGGGGTTCCAGGAGGCAGTGAGGACCAGCATCACTTTTCCCGCTGGCACCTTTGCTGTGGCAGCAAAAGCTGGACGTTTGTCTTTTTTGCTCCAAACAGCGCCGAAAGTGAAAAAAGGTGCTTTTGAGGATAGACTTTTCAGGAAAGCAGAGAGGGCCAAATTGTCTGGGGCATTTGAAGGGGTTCCAGGAGGCAGTGAGAAGCAGCATCACTTTTCCCCGCTGGCACCTTTGCTGTGGCAGCAAAAGCTGGAACGTTTGTCTTTTTTGCTCCAAACAGCGCCGAAAGTGAAAAAAGGTGCTTTTGAGGATAGCGTGCGCAGGAAAGCAGAGAGGGCCAAATTGTCTGGGGCATTTGAAGGGGTTCCAGGAGGCAGTGAGAAGCAGCATCACTTTTCCCCGCTGGCACCTTTGCTGTGGCAGCAAAAGCTGGACGTTTGTCTTTTTTGCTCCAAACAGCGCCGAAAGTGAAAAAAGGTGCTTTTGAGGATAGAGTGCGCAGGAAAGCAGAGAGGGCAAATTGTCTGGGGCATTTGAAGGGGTTCCAGGAGGCAGTGAGAAGCAGCATCACTTTTCCCCTGCTGCCACCTTTGCTGTGGCAGCAAAAGCTGGACGTTTGTCTTTTTTGCTCCAAACAGCGCCGAAAGTGAAAAAAGGTGCTTTTGAGGATAGAGTGCGCAGGAAAGCAGAGAGGGCCAAATTGTCTGGGGCATTTGAAGGGGTTCCAGGAGGCAGTGAGAAGCAGCATCACTTTTCCCCGCTGGCACCTTTGCTGTGGCAGCAAAAGCTGGACGTTTGTCTTTTTTGCTCCAAACAGCGCCGAAAGTGAAAAAAGGTGCTTTTGAGGATAGACTTTTCAGGAAGCAGAGAGGGCCAAATTGTCTGGGCATTTGAAGGGGTTCCAGGAGGCAGTGAGAAGCAGCATCACTTTTCCCCGCTGGCACCTTTGCTGTGGCAGCAAAAGCTGGACGTTTGTCTTTTTGCTCCAAACAGCCGCCGAAAGTGAAAAAAGGTGCTTTTGAGGATAGACTTTTCAGGAAAGCAGAGAGGGCCAAATTGTCTGGGGCATTTGAAGGGGTTCCAGGAGGCAGTGAGAAGCAGCATCACTTTTCCCCGCTGGCACCTTTGCTGTGGCAGCAAAAGCTGGACGTTTGTCTTTTTTGCTCCAAACAGCGCCAATAGTGAAAAAAGGGGCTTTTGAGGATAGACTTTTCAAGAAAGCAGAGAGGGCCAAATTGTCTGGGGCATTTGAAGGGGTTCCAGGAGGCAGTGAGAAGCAGCATCACTTTTCCCCGCTGGCACCTTTGCTGTGGCAGCAAAAGCTGGGACGTTTGTCTTTTTTGCTCCAAACAGCGCCGAAAGTGAAAAAGGTGCTTTTGAGGATAGACTTTTCAGGAAAGCAGAGAGGGCCAAATTGTCTGGGGCATTTGAAGGGGTTCCAGGAGGCAGTGAGGACCAGCATCACTTTTCCCGCTGGCACCTTTGCTGTGGCAGCAAAAGCTGGACGTTTGTCTTTTTGCTCCAAACAGCGCCAATAGTGAAAAAGGTGCTTTTGAGGATAGACTTTTCAGGAAAGCAGAGAGGGCCAAATTGTCTGGGGCATTTGAAGGGGTTCCAGGAGGCAGTGAGAAGCAGCATCACTTTTCCCCGCTGGCACCTTTGCTGTGGCTGCAAAAGCTGGACGTTTGTCTTTTTTGCTCCAAACAGCGCCAATAGTGAAAAAAGTGCTTTTGAGGATAGCGTGCGCAGGAAAGCAGAGAGGGCCAAATTGTCTGGGGCATTTGAAGGGGTTCCAGGAGGCAGTGAGAAGCAGCATCACTTTTCCCCGCTGGCACCTTTGCTGTGGCAGCAAAAGATGGACGTTGTCTTTTTTGCTCCAAACAGCGCCGAAAGTGAAAAAAGGTGCTTTTGAGGATAGAGTGCGCAGGAAAGCAGAGAGGGCAAATTGTCTGGGCATTTGAAGGGGTTCCAGGAGGCAGTGAGGACCAGCATCACTTTTCCCGCTGGCACCTTTGCTGTGGCAGCAAAGCTGGACGTTTGTCTTGTTGGCTCCAAACAGCGCCGAAAAGTGAAAAAAGGTGCTTTTGAGGATAGAGTGCGCAGGAAAGCAGAGAGGGCCAAATTGTCTGGGGCATTTGAAGGGGTTCCAGGAGGCAGTGAGAAGCAGCATCACTTTTCCCTGCTGGCACCTTTGCTGTGGCAGCAAAAGCTGGACGTTTGTCTTTTTTGCTCCAAACAGCGCCGAAAGTGAAAAAAGGTGCTTTTGAGGATAGACTTTTCAGGAAAGCAGAGAGGGCCAAATTGTCTGGGGCATTTGAAGGGGTTCCAGGAGGCAGTGAGAAGCAGCATCACTTTTCCCCGCTGGCACCTTTGCTGTGCTGCAAAAGCTGGACGTTTGTCTTTTTTGCTCCAAACAGCGCCGAAAGTGAAAAAAGGTGCTTTTGAGGATAGCGTGCGCAGGAAAGCAGAGAGGGCCAAATTGTCTGGGGCATTTGAAGGGGTTCCAGGAGGCAGTGAGAAGCAGCATCACTTTTCCCCGCTGGCACCTTTGCTGTGGCAGCAAAAGCTGGACGTTTGTCTTTTTTGCTCCAAACAGCGCCGAAAGTGAAAAAAGGTGCTTTTGAGGATAGACTTTTCAGGAAAGCAGAGAGGGCCAAATTGTCTGGGGCATTTGAAGGGGTTCCAGGAGGCAGTGAGAAGCAGCATCACTTTTCCCTGCTGGCACCTTTGCTGTGGCAGCAAAAGCTGGACGTTTGTCTTTTTTGCTCCAAACAGCGCCGAAAGTGAAAAAAGGTGCTTTTGAGGATAGAGTGCGCAGGAAAGCAGAGAGGGCCAAATTGTCTGGGGCATTTGAAGGGGTTCCAGGAGGCAGTGAGAAGCAGCATCACTTTTCCCCGCTGGCACCTTTGCTGTGGCAGCAAAAGCTGGACGTTTGTCTTTTTTGCTCCAAACAGCGCCGAAAGTGAAAAAAGGTGCTTTTGAGGATAGACTTTTCAGGAAAGCAGAGAGGGCCAAATTGTCTGGGGCATTTGAAGGGGTTCCAGGAGGCAGTGAGAAGCAGCATCACTTTTCCCCGCTGGCACCTTTGCTGTGGCAGCAAAAGCTGGACGTTTGTCTTTTTTGCTCCAAACAGCGCCGAAAGTGAAAAAAGGTGCTTTTGAGGATAGACTTTTCAGGAAAGCAGAGAGGGCCAAATTGTCTGGGGCATTTGAAGGGGTTCCAGGAGGCAGTGAGAAGCAGCATCACTTTTCCCCGCTGGCACCTTTGCTGTGGCAGCAAAAGCTGGACGTTTGTCTTTTTTGCTCCAAACAGCGCCGAAAGTGAAAAAAGGTGCTTTTGAGGATAGACTTTTCAGGAAAGCAGAGAGGGCCAAATTGTCTGGGGCATTTGAAGGGGTTCCAGGAGGCAGTGAGAAGCAGCATCACTTTTCCCTGCTGGCACCTTTGCTGTGGCAGCAAAAGCTGGACGTTTGTCTTTTTTGCTCCAAACAGCGCCGAAAGTGAAAAAAGGTGCTTTTGAGGATAGAGTGCGCAGGAAAGCAGAGAGGGCCAAATTGTCTGGGGCATTTGAAGGGGTTCCAGGAGGCAGTGAGAAGCAGCATCACTTTTCCCCGCTGGCACCTTTGCTGTGGCAGCAAAAGCTGGACGTTTGTCTTTTTTGCTCCAAACAGCGCCGAAAGTGAAAAAAGGTGCTTTTGAGGATAGACTTTTCAGGAAAGCAGAGAGGGCCAAATTGTCTGGGGCATTTGAAGGGGTTCCAGGAGGCAGTGAGAAGCAGCATCACTTTTCCCCGCTGGCACCTTTGCTGTGGCAGCAAAAGCTGGACGTTTGTCTTTTTTGCTCCAAACAGCGCCAATAGTGAAAAAAGGGGCTTTTGAGGATAGACTTTTCAGGAAAGCAGAGAGGGCCAAATTGTCTGGGGCATTTGAAGGGGTTCCAGGAGGCAGTGAGAAGCAGCATCACTTTTCCCCGCTGGCACCTTTGCTGTGGCAGCAAAAGCTGGACGTTTGTCTTTTTTGCTCCAAACAGCGCCGAAAGTGAAAAAAGGTGCTTTTGAGGATAGAGTGCGCAGGAAAGCAGAGAGGGCCAAATTGTCTGGGGCATTTGAAGGGGTTCCAGGAGGCAGTGAGAAGCAACATCACTTTTCCCCGCTGGCACCTTTGCTGTGGCAGCAAAAGCTGGACGTTTGTCTTTTTTGCTCCAAACAGCGCCGAAAGTGAAAAAAGGTGCTTTTGAGGATAGACTTTTCAGGAAAGCAGAGAGGGCCAAATTGTCTGGGGCATTTGAAGGGGTTCCAGGAGGCAGTGAGGACCAGCATCACTTTTCCCCGCTGGCACCTTTGCTGTGGCAGCAAAAGCTGGACGTTTGTCTTTTTTGCTCCAAACAGCGCCGAAAGTGAAAAAAGGTGCTTTTGAGGATAGACTTTTCAGGAAAGCAGAGAGGGCCAAATTGTCTGGGGCATTTGAAGGGGTTCCAGGAGGCAGTGAGAAGCAGCATCACTTTTCCCCGCTGGCACCTTTGCTGTGGCAGCAAAAGCTGGACGTTTGTCTTTTTTGCTCCAAACAGCGCCGAAAGTGAAAAAAGGTGCTTTTGAGGATAGCGTGCGCAGGAAAGCAGAGAGGGCCAAATTGTCTGGGGCATTTGAAGGGGTTCCAGGAGGCAGTGAGAAGCAGCATCACTTTTCCCCGCTGGCACCTTTGCTGTGGCAGCAAAAGCTGGACGTTTGTCTTTTTTGCTCCAAAGAGCGCCGAAAGTGAAAAAAGGTGCTTTTGAGGATAGAGTGCGCAGGAAAGCAGAGAGGGCCAAATTGTCTGGGGCATTTGAAGGGGTTCCAGGAGGCAGTGAGAAGCAGCATCACTTTTCCCTGCTGGCACCTTTGCTGTGGCAGCAAAAGCTGGACGTTTGTCTTTTTTGCTCCAAACAGCGCCGAAAGTGAAAAAAGGTGCTTTTGAGGATAGAGTGCGCAGGAAAGCAGAGAGGGCCAAATTGTCTGCGGCATTTGAAGGGGTTCCAGGAGGCAGTGAGAAGCAGCATCACTTTTCCCCGCTGGCACCTTTGCTGTGGCAGCAAAAGCTGGACGTTTGTCTTTTTTGCTCCAAACAGCGCCGAAAGTGAAAAAAGGTGCTTTTGAGGATAGACTTTTCAGGAAAGCAGAGAGGGCCAAATTGTCTGGGGCATTTGAAGGGGTTCCAGGAGGCAGTGAGAAGCAGCATCACTTTTCCCCGCTGGCACCTTTGCTGTGGCAGCAAAAGCTGGACGTTTGTCTTTTTTGCTCCAAACAGCGCCGAAAGTGAAAAAAGGTGCTTTTGAGGATAGACTTTTCAGGAAAGCAGAGAGGGCCAAATTGTCTGGGGCATTTGAAGGGGTTCCAGGAGGCAGTGAGAAGCAGCATCACTTTTCCCCGCTGGCACCTTTGCTGTGGCAGCAAAAGCTGGACGTTTGTCTTTTTTGCTCCAAACAGCGCCAATAGTGAAAAAGGGGCTTTTGAGGATAGACTTTCAAGAAAGCAGAGAGGGCCAAATTGTCTGGGGCATTTGAAGGGGTTCCAGGAGGCAGTGAGAAGCAGCATCACTTTTCCCCGCTGGCACCTTTGCTGTGGCAGCAAAAGCTGGACGTTTGTCTTTTTTGCTCCAAACAGCGCCGAAAGTGAAAAAAGGTGCTTTTGAGGATAGAGTGCGCAGGAAAGCAGAGAGGGCCAAATTGTCTGGGGCATTTGAAGGGGTTCCAGGAGGCAGTGAGAAGCAACATCACTTTTCCCCGCTGGCACCTTTGCTGTGGCAGCAAAAGCTGGACGTTTGTCTTTTTTGCTCCAAACAGCGCCGAAAGTGAAAAAAGGTGCTTTTGAGGATAGACTTTTCAGGAAAGCAGAGAGGGCCAAATTGTCTGGGGCATTTGAAGGGGTTCCAGGAGGCAGTGAGGACCAGCATCACTTTTCCCCGCTGGCACCTTTGCTGTGGCAGCAAAAGCTGGACGTTTGTCTTTTTTGCTCCAAACAGCGCCGAAAGTGAAAAAAGGTGCTTTTGAGGATAGACTTTTCAGGAAAGCAGAGAGGGCCAAATTGTCTGGGGCATTTGAAGGGGTTCCAGGAGGCAGTGAGAAGCAGCATCACTTTTCCCTGCTGGCACCTTTGCTGTGGCAGCAAAAGCTGGACGTTTGTCTTTTTTGCTCCAAACAGCGCCAATAGTGAAAAAAGGTGCTTTTGAGGATAGAGTGCGCAGGAAAGCAGAGAGGGCTAAATTGTCTGGGGCATTTGAAGGGGTTCCAGGAGGCAGTGAGAAGCAGCATCACTTTTCCCCGCTGGCACCTTTGCTGTGGCAGCAAAAGCTGGACGTTTGTCTTTTTTGCTCCAAACAGCGCCGAAAGTGAAAAAAAGGTGCTTTTGAGGATAGCGTGCGCAGGAAAGCAGAGAGGGCCAAATTGTCTGGGGCATTTGAAGGGGTTCCAGGAGGCAGTGAGAAGCAGCATCACTTTTCCCCGCTGGCACCTTTGCTGTGGCAGCAAAAGCTGGACGTTTGTCTTTTTTGCTCCAAACAGCGCCGAAAGTGAAAAAAGGTGCTTTTGAGGATAGACTTTTCAGGAAAGCAGAGAGGGCCAAATTGTCTGGGGCATTTGAAGGGGTTCCAGGAGGACGTGAGAAGCAGCATCACTTTTCCCCGCTGGCACCTTTGCTGTGGCAGCAAAAGCTGGACGTTTGTCTTTTTTGCTCCAAACAGCGCCGAAAGTGAAAAAAGGTGCTTTTGAGGATAGAGTGCGCAGGAAAGCAGAGAGGGCCAAATTGTCTGGGGCATTTGAAGGGGTTCCAGGAGGCAGTGAGAAGCAGCATCACTTTTCCCTGCTGGCACCTTTGCTGTGGCAGCAAAGCTGGACGTTTGTCTTTTTTGCTCCAAACAGCGCCGAAAGTGAAAAAAGGTGCTTTTGAGGATAGACTTTTCAGGAAAGCAGAGAGGGCCAAATTGTCTGGGGCATTTGAAGGGGTTCCAGGAGGCAGTGAGAAGCAGCATCACTTTTCCCCCGCTGGCACCTTTGCTGTGGCAGCAAAAGCTGGACGTTTGTCTTTTTTGCTCCAAACAGCGCCGAAAGTGAAAAAAGGTGCTTTTGAGGATAGCATGCGCAGGAAAGCAGAGAGGGCCAAATTGTCTGGGGCATTTGAAGGGGTTCCAGGAGGCAGTGAGAAGCAGCATCACTTTTCCCCGCTGACACCTTTGCTGTGGCAGCAAAAGCTGGACGTTTGTCTTTTTTGCTCCAAACAGCGCCGAAAGTGAAAAAAGGTGCTTTTGAGGATAGCGTGCGCAGGAAAGCAGAGAGGGCCAAATTGTCTGGGGCATTTGAAGGGGTTCCAGGAGGCAGTGAGAAGCAGCATCACTTTTCCCCGCTGGCACCTTTGCTGTGGCAGCAAAAGCTGGACGTTTGTCTTTTGTGCTCCAAACAGCGCCGAAAGTGAAAAAAGGTGCTTTTGAGGATAGAGTGCGCAGGAAAGCAGAGAGGGCCAAATTGTCTGGGGCATTTGAAGGGGTTCCAGGAGGCAGTGAGAAGCAGCATCACTTTTCCCCGCTGGCACCTTTGCTGTGGCAGCAAAAGCTGGACGTTTGTCTTTTGTGCTCCAAACAGCGCCGAAAGTGAAAAAAGGTGCTTTTGAGGATAGAGTGCGCAGGAAAGCAGAGAGGGCCAAATTGTCTGGGGCATTTGAAGGGGTTCCAGGAGGCAGTGAGAAGCAGCATCACTTTTCCCCGCTGGCACCTTTGCTGTGGCAGCAAAAGCTGGACGTTTGTCTTTTGTGCTCCAAACAGCGCCGAAAGTGAAAAAGGTGCTTTTGAGGATAGACTTTTCAGGAAAGCAGAGAGGGCCAATTGTCTGGGGCATTTGAAGGGGTTCCAGGAGGCAGTGAGAAGCAGCATCACTTTTCCCCGCTGGCACCTTTGCTGTGGCAGCAAAAGCTGGACGTTTGTCTTTTTTGCTCCAAACAGCGCCGAAAGTGAAAAAAGGTGCTTTTGAGGATAGCGTGCGCAGGAAAGCAGAGAGGGCCAAATTGTCTGGGGCATTTGAAGGGGTTCCAGGAGGCAGTGAGAAGCAGCATCACTTTTCCCCGCTGGCACCTTTGCTGTGGCAGCAAAAGCTGGACGTTTGTCTTTTTTGCTCCAAACAGCGCCGAAAGTGAAAAAAGGTGCTTTTGAGGATAGACTTTTCAGGAAAGCAGAGAGGGCCAAATTGTCTGGGGCATTTGAAGGGGTTCCAGGAGGCAGTGTGAGAAGCAGCATCACTTTTCCCCGCTGGCACCTTTGCTGTGGCAGCAAAAGCTGGACGTTTGTCTTTTTTGCTCCAAACAGCGCCGAAAGTGAAAAAAGGTGCTTTTGAGGATAGAGTGCGCAGGAAAGCAGAGAGGGCCAAATTGTCTGGGGCATTTGAAGGGGTTCCAGGAGGCAGTGAGAAGCAGCATCACTTTTCCCCGCTGGCACCTTTGCTGTGGCAGCAAAAGCTGGACGTTTGTCTTTTTTGCTCCAAACAGCGCCGAAAGTGAAAAAAGGTGCTTTTGAGGATAGACTTTTCAGGAAAGCAGAGAGGGCCAAATTGTCTGGGGCATTTGAAGGGGTTCCAGGAGGCAGTGAGAAGCAGCATCACTTTTCCCCGCTGGCACCTTTGCTGTGGCAGCAAAAGCTGGACGTTTGTCTTTTTTGCTCCAAACAGCGCCGAAAGTGAAAAAAGGTGCTTTTGAGGATAGAGTGCGCAGGAAAGCAGAGAGGGCCAAATTGTCTGCGGCATTTGAAGGGGTTCCAGGAGGCAGTGAGAAGCAGCATCACTTTTCCCCGCTGGCACCTTTGCTGTGGCAGCAAAAGCTGGACGTTTGTCTTTTTTGCTCCAAACAGCGCCGAAAGTGAAAAAAGGTGCTTTTGAGGATAGCGTGCGCAGGAAAGCAGAGAGGGCCAAATTGTCTGGGGCATTTGAAGGGGTTCCAGGAGGCAGTGAGAAGCAGCATCACTTTTCCCCGCTGGCACCTTTGCTGTGGCAGCAAAAGCTGGACGTTTGTCTTTTTTGCTCCAAACAGCGCCGAAAGTGAAAAAAGGTGCTTTTGAGGATAGACTTTTCAGGAAAGCAGAGAGGGCCAAATTGTCTGGGGCATTTGAAGGGGTTCCAGGAGGCAGTGAGGACCAGCATCACTTTTCCCCGCTGGCACCTTTGCTGTGGCAGCAAAAGCTGGACGTTTGTCTTTTTTGCTCCAAACAGCGCCGAAAGTGAAAAAAGGTGCTTTTGAGGATAGCGTGCGCAGGAAAGCAGAGAGGGCCAAATTGTCTGGGGCATTTGAAGGGGTTCCAGGAGGCAGTGAGAAGCAGCATCACTTTTCCCCGCTGGCACCTTTGCTGTGGCAGCAAAAGCTGGACGTTTGTCTTTTTTGCTCCAAACAGCGCCGAAAGTGAAAAAAGGTGCTTTTGAGGATAGACTTTTCAGGAAAGCAGAGAGGGCCAAATTGTCTGGGGCATTTGAAGGGGTTCCAGGAGGCAGTGAGGACCAGCATCACTTTTCCCCGCTGGCACCTTTGCTGTGGCAGCAAAAGCTGGACGTTTGTCTTTTTTGCTCCAAACAGCGCCAATAGTGAAAAAAGGTGCTTTTGAGGATAGACTTTTCAGGAAAGCAGAGAGGGCCAAATTGTCTGGGGCATTTGAAGGGGTTCCAGGAGGCAGTGAGAAGCAGCATCACTTTTCCCCGCTGGCACCTTTGCTGTGGCAGCAAAAGCTGGACGTTTGTCTTTTTTGCTCCAAACAGCGCCGAAAGTGAAAAAAGGTGCTTTTGAGGATAGCGTGCGCAGGAAAGCAGAGAGGGCCAAATTGTCTGGGGCATTTGAAGGGGTTCCAGGAGGCAGTGAGAAGCAGCATCACTTTTCCCCGCTGGCACCTTTGCTGTGGCAGCAAAAGCTGGACGTTTGTCTTTTTTGCTCCAAACAGCGCCAATAGTGAAAAAAGGTGCTTTTGAGGATAGAGTGCGCAGGAAAGCAGAGAGGGCCAAATTGTCTGGGGCATTTGAAGGGGTTCCAGGAGGCAGTGAGAAGCAGAATCACTTTTCCCCGCTGGCACCTTTGCTGTGGCAGGAAAAGCTGGACGTTTGTCTTTTTTGCTCCAAACAGCGCCGAAAGTGAAAAAAAGTGCTTTTGAGGATAGCGTGCGCAGGAAAGCAGAGAGGGCCAAATTGTCTGGGGCATTTGAAGGGGTTCCAGGAGGCAGTGAGAAGCAGCATCACTTTTCCCCGCTGGCACCTTTGCTGTGGCAGCAAAAGCTGGACGTTTGTCTTTTTGCTCCAAACAGCGCCGAAAGTGAAAAAAGGTGCTTTTGAGGATAGAGTGCGCAGGAAAGCAGAGAGGGCCAAATTGTCTGCGGCATTTGAAGGGGTTCCAGGAGGCAGTGAGAAGCAGCATCACTTTTCCCCGCTGGCACCTTTGCTGTGGCAGCAAAAGCTGGACGTTTGTCTTTTTTGCTCCAAACAGCGCCAATAGTGAAAAAATGTGCTTTTGAGGATAGACTTTTCAGGAAAGCAGAGAGGGCCAAATTGTCTGGGGCATTTGAAGGGGTTCCAGGAGGCAGTGAGAAGCAGCATCACTTTTCCCGCTGCCACCTTTGCTGTGGCAGCAAAAGCTGGACGTTTGTCTTTTTTGCTCCAAACAGCGCCGAAAGTGAAAAAAGGTGCTTTTGAGGATAGAGTGCGCAGGAAAGCAGAGAGGGCCAAATTGTCTGGGGCATTTGAAGGGGTTCCAGGAGGCAGTGAGAAGCAGCATCACTTTTCCCCGCTGGCACCTTTGCTGTGGCAGCAAAAGCTGGACGTTTGTCTTTTTTGCTCCAAACAGCGCCAATAGTGAAAAAGGTGCTTTTGAGGATAGACTTTTCAGGAAAGCAGAGAGGGCCAAATTGTCTGGGGCATTTGAAGGGGTTCCAGGAGGCAGTGAGAAGCAGAATCACTTTTCCCCGCTGGCACCTTTGCTGTGGCAGCAAAAGCTGGACGTTTGTCTTTTTTGCTCCAAACAGCGCCGAAAGTGAAAAAGGTGCTTTTGAGGATAGAGTGCGCAGGAAAGCAGAGAGGGCCAAATTGTCTGGGGCATTTGAAGGGGTTCCAGGAGGCAGTGAGAAGCAGCATCACTTTTCCCCGTTGGCACCTTTGCTGTGGCAGCAAAAGCTGGACGTTTGTCTTTTTTGCTCCAAACAGCGCCGAAAGTGAAAAAAGGTGCTTTTGAGGATAGAGTGCGCAGGAAAGCAGAGAGGGCCAAATTGTCTGGGGCATTTGAAGGGGTTCCAGGAGGCAGTGAGAAGCAGCATCACTTTTCCCCGCTGGCACCTTTGCTGTGGCAGCAAAAGCTGGACGTTTGTCTTTTTTGCTCCAAACAGCGCCGAAAGTGAAAAAAGGTGCTTTTGAGGATAGACTTTTCAGGAAAGCAGAGAGGGCCAAATTGTCTGGGGCATTTGAAGGGGTTCCAGGAGGCAGTGAGAAGCAGCATCACTTTTCCCCGCTGGCACCTTTGCTGTGGCAGCAAAAGCTGGACGTTTGTCTTTTTTGCTCCAAACAGCGCCGAAAGTGAAAAAAGGTGCTTTTGAGGATAGAGTGCGCAGGAAAGCAGAGAGGGCCAAATTGTCTGGGGCATTTGAAGGGGTTCCAGGAGGCAGTGAGAAGCAACATCACTTTTCCCCGCTGGCACCTTTGCTGTGGCAGCAAAAGCTGGACGTTTGACTTTTTTGCTCCAAACAGCGCCGAAAGTGAAAAAAGGTGCTTTTGAGGATAGCGTGCGCAGGAAAGCAGAGAGGGCCAAATTGTCTGGGGCATTTGAAGGGGTTCCAGGAGGCAGTGAGAAGCAGCATCACTTTTCCCCGCTGGCACCTTTGCTGTGGCAGCAAAAGCTGGACGTTTGTCTTTTTTGCTCCAAACAGCGCCGAAAGTGAAAAAAGGTGCTTTTGAGGATAGACTTTTCAGGAAAGCAGAGAGGGCCAAATTGTCTGGGGCATTTGAAGGGGTTCCAGGAGGCAGTGAGAAGCAGCATCACTTTTCCCCGCTGGCACCTTTGCTGTGGCAGCAAAAGCTGGACGTTTGTCTTTTTTGCTCCAAACAGCGCCGAAAGTGAAAAAAGGTGCTTTTGAGGATAGAGTGCGCAGGAAAGCAGAGAGGGCCAAATTGTCTGGGGCATTTGAAGGGGTTCCAGGAGGCAGTGAGAAGCAGCATCACTTTTCCCTGCTGGCACCTTTGCTGTGGCAGCAAAAGCTGGACGTTTGTCTTTTTTGCTCCAAACAGCGCCGAAAGTGAAAAAAGGTGCTTTTGAGGATAGACTTTTCAGGAAAGCAGAGAGGGCCAAATTGTCTGGGGCATTTGAAGGGGTTCCAGGAGGCAGTGAGAAGCAGCATCACTTTTCCCCGCTGGCACCTTTGCTGTGGCAGCAAAAGCTGGACGTTTGTCTTTTTTGCTCCAAACAGCGCCGAAAGTGAAAAAAGGTGCTTTTGAGGATAGACTTTTCAGGAAAGCAGAGAGGGCCAAATTGTCTGGGGCATTTGAAGGGGTTCCAGGAGGCAGTGAGGACCAGCATCACTTTTCCCCGCTGGCACCTTTGCTGTGGCAGCAAAAGCTGGACGTTTGTCTTTTTTGCTCCAAACAGCGCCAATAGTGAAAAAAGGTGCTTTTGAGGATAGACTTTTCAGGAAAGCAGAGAGGGCCAAATTATCTGGGGCATTTGAAGGGGTTCCAGGAGGCAGTGAGAAGCAGCATCACTTTTCCCCGCTGGCACCTTTGCTGTGGCAGCAAAAGCTGGACGTTTGTCTTTTTTGCTCCAAACAGCGCCGAAAGTGAAAAAAGGTGCTTTTGAGGATAGAGTGCGCAGGAAAGCAGAGAGGGCCAAATTGTCTGGGGCATTTGAAGGGGTTCCAGGAGGCAGTGAGAAGCAGCATCACTTTTCCCCGCTGGCACCTTTGCTGTGGCAGCAAAAGCTGGACGTTTGTCTTTTTTGCTCCAAACAGCGCCGAAAGTGAAAAAAGGTGCTTTTGAGGATAGACTTTTCAGGAAAGCAGAGAGGGCCAAATTGTCTGGGGCATTTGAAGGGGTTCCAGGAGGCAGTGAGAAGCAGCATCACTTTTCCCCGCTGGCACCTTTGCTGTGGCAGCAAAAGCTGGACGTTTGTCTTTTGTCCTCCAAACAGCGCCGAAAGTGAAAAAAGGTGCTTTTGAGGATAGACTTTTCAGGAAAGCAGAGAGGGCCAAATTGTCTGGGGCATTTGAAGGGGTTCCAGGAGGCAGTGAGAAGCAGCATCACTTTTCCCCGCTGGCACCTTTGCTGTGGCAGCAAAAGCTGGACGTTTGTCTTTTGTGCTCCAAACAGCGCCGAAAGTGAAAAAAGGTGCTTTTGAGGATAGAGTGCGCAGGAAAGCAGAGAGGGCCAAATTGTCTGGGGCATTTGAAGGGGTTCCAGGAGGCAGTGAGAAGCAACATCACTTTTCCCCGCTGGCACCTTTGCTGTGGCAGCAAAAGCTGGACGTTTGTCTTTTTTGCTCCAAACAGCGCCGAAAGTGAAAAAAGGTGCTTTTGAGGATAGAGTGCGCAGGAAAGCAGAGAGGGCCAAATTGTCTGGGGCATTTGAAGGGGTTCCAGGAGGCAGTGAGAAGCAGCATCACTTTTCCCTGCTGGCACCTTTGCTGTGGCAGCAAAAGCTGGACGTTTGTCTTTTTTGCTCCAAACAGCGCCGAAAGTGAAAAAAGGTGCTTTTGAGGATAGACTTTTCAGGAAAGCAGAGAGGGCCAAATTGTCTGGGGCATTTGAAGGGGTTCCAGGAGGCAGTGAGAAGCAGCATCACTTTTCCCCGCTGGCACCTTTGCTGTGGCAGCAAAAGCTGGACGTTTGTCTTTTTTGCTCCAAACAGCGCCGAAAGTGAAAAAAGGTGCTTTTGAGGATAGAGTGCGCAGGAAAGCAGAGAGGGCCAAATTGTCTGGGGCATTTGAAGGGGTTCCAGGAGGCAGTGAGGACCAGCATCACTTTTCCCCGCTGGCACCTTTGCTGTGGCAGCAAAAGCTGGACGTTTGTCTTTTTTGCTCCAAACAGCGCCGAAAGTGAAAAAAGGTGCTTTTGAGGATAGACTTTTCAGGAAAGCAGAGAGGGCCAAATTGTCTGGGGCATTTGAAGGGGTTCCAGGAGGCAGTGAGAAGCAGCATCACTTTTCCCCGCTGGCACCTTTGCTGTGGCAGCAAAAGCTGGACGTTTGTCTTTTTTGCTCCAAACAGCGCCGAAAGTGAAAAAAGGGGCTTTTGAGGATAGAGTGCGCAGGAAAGCAGAGAGGGCCAAATTGTCTGGGGCATTTGAAGGGGTTCCAGGAGGCAGTGAGAAGCAGCATCACTTTTCCCCGCTGGCACCTTTGCTGTGGCAGCAAAAGCTGGACGTTTGTCTTTTTTGCTCCAAACAGCGCCAATAGTGAAAAAAGGTGCTTTTGAGGATAGCGTGCGCAGGAAAGCAGAGAGGGCCAAATTGTCTGGGGCATTTGAAGGGGTTCCAGGAGGCAGTGAGAAGCAGCATCACTTTTCCCCGCTGGCACCTTTGCTGTGGCAGCAAAAGCTGGACGTTTGTCTTTTTTGCTCCAAACAGCGCCGAAAGTGAAAAAAGGTGCTTTTGAGGATAGAGTGCGCAGGAAAGCAGAGAGGGCCAAATTGTCTGGGGCATTTGAAGGGGTTCCAGGAGGCAGTGAGGACCAGCATCACTTTTCCCCGCTGGCACCTTTGCTGTGGCAGCAAAAGCTGGACGTTTGTCTTTTGTGCTCCAAACAGCGCCGAAAGTGAAAAAAGGTGCTTTTGAGGATAGAGTGCGCAGGAAAGCAGAGAGGGCCAAATTGTCTGGGGCATTTGAAGGGGTTCCAGGAGGCAGTGAGGACCAGCATCACTTTTCCCTGCTGGCACC
The DNA here is from genome assembly GCF_965231255.1 of Vanellus vanellus. NCBI lineage: Eukaryota > Metazoa > Chordata > Aves > Charadriiformes > Charadriidae > Vanellus > Vanellus vanellus. Next base: position 70,043 of record NW_028127234.1, on the reverse strand, counting down.
TTTGCTGTGGCAGCAAAAGCTGGACGTTTGTCTTTTTTGCTCCAAACAGCGCCGAAAGTGAAAAAAGGTGCTTTTGAGGATAGACTTTTCAGGAAAGCAGAGAGGGCCAAATTGTCTGGGGCATTTGAAGGGGTTCCAGGAGGCAGTGAGAAGCAGCATCACTTTTCCCCGCTGGCACCTTTGCTGTGGCAGCAAAAGCTGGACGTTTGTCTTTTTTGCTCCAAACAGCGCCGAAAGTGAAAAAAGGTGCTTTTGAGGATAGACTTTTCAGGAAAGCAGAGAGGGCCAAATTGTCTGGGGCATTTGAAGGGGTTCCAGGAGGCAGTGAGAAGCAGCATCACTTTTCCCTGCTGGCACCTTTGCTGTGGCAGCAAAAGCTGGACGTTTGTCTTTTTTGCTCCAAACAGCGCCGAAAGTGAAAAAAGGTGCTTTTGAGGATAGACTTTTCAGGAAAGCAGAGAGGGCCAAATTGTCTGGGGCATTTGAAGGGGTTCCAGGAGGCAGTGAGAAGCAGCATCACTTTTCCCTGCTGGCACCTTTGCTGTGGCAGCAAAAGCTGGACGTTTGTCTTTTTTGCTCCAAACAGCGCCGAAAGTGAAAAAAGGTGCTTTTGAGGATAGCGTGCGCAGGAAAGCAGAGAGGGCCAAATTGTCTGGGGCATTTGAAGGGGTTCCAGGAGGCAGTGAGAAGCAGCATCACTTTTCCCCGCTGGCACCTTTGCTGTGGCAGCAAAAGCTGGACGTTTGTCTTTTTTGCTCCAAACAGCGCCGAAAGTGAAAAAAGGTGCTTTTGAGGATAGACTTTTCAGGAAAGCAGAGAGGGCCAAATTGTCTGGGGCATTTGAAGGGGTTCCAGGAGGCAGTGAGAAGCAGCATCACTTTTCCCCGCTGGCACCTTTGCTGTGGCAGCAAAAGCTGGACGTTTGTCTTTTTTGCTCCAAACAGCGCCGAAAGTGAAAAAAGGTGCTTTTGAGGATAGACTTTTCAGGAAAGCAGAGAGGGCCAAATTGTCTGGGGCATTTGAAGGGGTTCCAGGAGGCAGTGAGAAGCAGCATCACTTTTCCCCGCTGGCACCTTTGCTGTGGCAGCAAAAGCTGGACGTTTGTCTTTTTTGCTCCAAACAGCGCCGAAAGTGAAAAAAGGTGCTTTTGAGGATAGACTTTTCAGGAAAGCAGAGAGGGCCAAATTGTCTGGGGCATTTGAAGGGGTTCCAGGAGGCAGTGAGAAGCAGCATCACTTTTCCCCGCTGGCACCTTTGCTGTGGCAGCAAAAGCTGGACGTTTGTCTTTTTTGCTCCAAACAGCGCCGAAAGTGAAAAAAGGTGCTTTTGAGGATAGAGTGCGCAGGAAAGCAGAGAGGGCCAAATTGTCTGGGGCATTTGAAGGGGTTCCAGGAGGCAGTGAGAAGCAGCATCACTTTTCCCCGCTGGCACCTTTGCTGTGGCAGCAAAAGCTGGACGTTTGTCTTTTTTGCTCCAAACAGCGCCGAAAGTGAAAAAAGGTGCTTTTGAGGATAGACTTTTCAGGAAAGCAGAGAGGGCCAAATTGTCTGGGGCATTTGAAGGGGTTCCAGGAGGCAGTGAGAAGCAGCATCACTTTTCCCCGCTGGCACCTTTGCTGTGGCAGCAAAAGCTGGACGTTTGTCTTTTTTGCTCCAAACAGCGCCGAAAGTGAAAAAAGGTGCTTTTGAGGATAGACTTTTCAGGAAAGCAGAGAGGGCCAAATTGTCTGGGGCATTTGAAGGGGTTCCAGGAGGCAGTGAGAAGCAGCATCACTTTTCCCCGCTGGCACCTTTGCTGTGGCAGCAAAAGCTGGACGTTTGTCTTTTTTGCTCCAAACAGCGCCGAAAGTGAAAAAAGGTGCTTTTGAGGATAGAGTGCGCAGGAAAGCAGAGAGGGCCAAATTGTCTGGGGCATTTGAAGGGGTTCCAGGAGGCAGTGAGAAGCAGCATCACTTTTCCCCGCTGGCACCTTTGCTGTGGCAGCAAAAGCTGGACGTTTGTCTTTTTTGCTCCAAACAGCGCCGAAAGTGAAAAAAGGTGCTTTTGAGGATAGTGTGCGCAGGAAAGCAGAGAGGGCCAAATTGTCTGGGGCATTTGAAGGGGTTCCAGGAGGCAGTGAGAAGCAGCATCACTTTTCCCCGCTGGCACCTTTGCTGTGGCAGCAAAAGCTGGACGTTTGTCTTTTTTGCTCCAAACAGCGCCGAAAGTGAAAAAAGGTGGTTTTGAGGACAGACTTTTCAGGAAAGCAGAGAGGGCCAAATTGTCTGGGGCATTTGAAGGGGTTCCAGGAGGCAGTGAGGACCAGCATCACTTTTCCCCGCTGGCACCTTTGCTGTGGCAGCAAAAGCTGGACGTTTGTCTTTTTTGCTCCAAACAGCGCCGAAAGTGAAAAAAGGTGCTTTTGAGGATAGACTTTTCAGGAAAGCAGAGAGGGCCAAATTGTCTGGGACATTTGAAGGGGTTCCAGGAGGCAGTGAGGACCAGCATCACTTTTCCCTGCTGGCACCTTTGCTGTGGCAGCAAAAGCTGGACGTTTGTCTTTTTTGCTCCAAACAGCGCCGAAAGTGAAAAAAGGTGCTTTTGAGGATAGCGTGCGCAGGAAAGCAGAGAGGGCTAAATTGTCTGGGGCATTTGAAGGGGTTCCAGGAGGCAGTGAGAAGAAGCAGCATCACTTTTCCCCGCTGGCACCTTTGCTGTGGCAGCAAAAGCTGGACGTTTGTCTTTTTTGCTCCAAACAGCGCCGAAAGTGAAAAAAGGTGCTTTTGAGGATAGACTTTTCAGGAAAGCAGAGAGGGCCAAATTGTCTGGGGCATTTGAAGGGGTTCCAGGAGGCAGTGAGAAGCAGCATCACTTTTCCCCGCTGGCACCTTTGCTGTGGCAGCAAAAGCTGGACGTTTGTCTTTTTTGCTCCAAACAGCGCCGAAAGTGAAAAAAGGTGCATTTGAGGATAGCGTGCGCAGGAAAGCAGAGAGGGCCAAATTGTCTGGGGCATTTGAAGGGGTTCCAGGAGGCAGTGAGAAGCAGCATCACTTTTCCCCGCTGGCACCTTTGCTGTGGCAGCAAAAGCTGGACGTTTGTCTTTTTTGCTCCAAACAGCGCCGAAAGTGAAAAAAGGTGCTTTTGAGGATAGTGTGCGCAGGAAAGCAGAGAGGGCCAAATTGTCTGGGGCATTTGAAGGGGTTCCAGGAGGCAGTGAGAAGCAGCATCACTTTTCCCCGCTGGCACCTTTGCTGTGGCAGCAAAAGCTGGACGTTTGTCTTTTTTGCTCCAAACAGCGCCGAAAGTGAAAAAAGGTGGTTTTGAGGACAGACTTTTCAGGAAAGCAGAGAGGGCCAAATTGTCTGGGGCATTTGAAGGGGTTCCAGGAGGCAGTGAGGACCAGCATCACTTTTCCCCGCTGGTGCCTTTGCTGTGGCAGCAAAAGCTGGACGTTTGTCTTTTTTGCTCCAAACAGCGCCGAAAGTGAAAAAAGGTGCTTTTGAGGATAGAGTGCGCAGGAAAGCAGAGAGGGCCAAATTGTCTGGGGCATTTGAAGGGGTTCCAGGAGGCAGTGAGAAGCAGCATCACTTTTCCCCGCTGGCACCTTTGCTGTGGCAGCAAAAGCTGGACGTTTGTCTTTTTTGCTCCAAACAGCGCCAAAAGTGAAAAAAGGTGCTTTTGAGGATAGCGTGCGCAGGAAAGCAGAGAGGGCCAAATTGTCTGGGGCATTTGAAGGGGTTCCAGGAGGCAGTGAGAAGCAGCATCACTTTTCCCCGCTGGCACCTTTGCTGTGGCAGAAAAAGCTGGACGTTTGTCTTTTTTGCTCCAAACAGCGCCGAAAGTGAAAAAAGGTGCTTTTGAGGATAGAGTGCGCAGGAAAGCAGAGAGGGCCAAATTGTCTGGGGCATTTGAAGGGGTTCCAGGAGGCAGTGAGGACCAGCATCACTTTTCCCCGCTGGCACCTTTGCTGTGGCAGCAAAAGCTGGACGTTTGTCTTTTTTGCTCCAAACAGCGCCGAAAGTGAAAAAAGGTGCTTTTGAGGATAGACTTTTCAGGAAAGCAGAGAGGGCCAAATTGTCTGGGGCATTTGAAGGGGTTCCAGGAGGCAGTGAGAAGCAGCATCACTTTTCCCCGTTGGCACCTTTGCTGTGGCAGCAAAAGCTGGACGTTTGTCTTTTTTGCTCCAAACAGCGCCGAAAGTGAAAAAAGGTGCTTTTGAGGATAGAGTGCGCAGGAAAGCAGAGAGGGCCAAATTGTCTGGGGCATTTGAAGGGGTTCCAGGAGGCAGTGAGAAGCAGCATCACTTTTCCCCGCTGGCACCTTTGCTGTGGCAGCAAAAGCTGGACGTTTGTCTTTTTTGCTCCAAACAGCGCCGAAAGTGAAAAAATGTGCTTTTGAGGATAGACTTTTCAGGAAAGCAGAGAGGGCCAAATTGTCTGGGGCATTTGAAGGGGTTCCAGGAGGCAGTGAGAAGCAGCATCACTTTTCCCCGCTGGCACCTTTGCTGTGGCAGCAAAAGCTGGACGTTTGTCTTTTTTGCTCCAAACAGCGCCGAAAGTGAAAAAAGGTGCTTTTGAGGATAGCGTGCGCAGGAAAGCAGAGAGGGCCAAATTGTCTGGGGCATTTGAAGGGGTTCCAGGAGGCAGTGAGAAGCAGCATCACTTTTCCCCGCTGGCACCTTTGCTGTGGCAGAAAAAGCTGGACGTTTGTCTTTTTTGCTCCAAACAGCGCCGAAAGTGAAAAAAGGTGCTTTTGAGGATAGAGTGCGCAGGAAAGCAGAGAGGGCCAAATTGTCTGGGGCATTTGAAGGGGTTCCAGGAGGCAGTGAGGACCAGCATCACTTTTCCCCGCTGGCACCTTTGCTGTGGCAGCAAAAGCTGGACGTTTGTCTTTTTTGCTCCAAACAGCGCCGAAAGTGAAAAAAGGTGCTTTTGAGGATAGACTTTTCAGGAAAGCAGAGAGGGCCAAATTGTCTGGGGCATTTGAAGGGGTTCCAGGAGGCAGTGAGAAGCAGCATCACTTTTCCCCGTTGGCACCTTTGCTGTGGCAGCAAAAGCTGGACGTTTGTCTTTTTTGCTCCAAACAGCGCCGAAAGTGAAAAAAGGTGCTTTTGAGGATAGAGTGCGCAGGAAAGCAGAGAGGGCCAAATTGTCTGGGGCATTTGAAGGGGTTCCAGGAGGCAGTGAGAAGCAGCATCACTTTTCCCCGCTGGCACCTTTGCTGTGGCAGCAAAAGCTGGACGTTTGTCTTTTTTGCTCCAAACAGCGCCGAAAGTGAAAAAATGTGCTTTTGAGGATAGACTTTTCAGGAAAGCAGAGAGGGCCAAATTGTCTGGGGCATTTGAAGGGGTTCCAGGAGGCAGTGAGAAGCAGCATCACTTTTCCCCGCTGGCACCTTTGCTGTGGCAGCAAAAGCTGGACGTTTGTCTTTTTTGCTCCAAACAGCGCCGAAAGTGAAAAAAGGTGCTTTTGAGGATAGACTTTTCAGGAAAGCAGAGAGGGCCAAATTGTCTGGGGCATTTGAAGGGGTTCCAGGAGGCAGTGAGAAGCAGCATCACTTTTCCCCGCTGGCACCTTTGCTGTGGCAGCAAAAGCTGGACGTTTGTCTTTTTTGCTCCAAACAGCGCCGAAAGTGAAAAAAGGTGCTTTTGAGGATAGCGTGCGCAGGAAAGCAGAGAGGGCCAAATTGTCTGGGGCATTTGAAGGGGTTCCAGGAGGCAGTGAGAAGCAGCATCACTTTTCCCCGCTGGCACCTTTGCTGTGGCAGCAAAAGCTGGACGTTTGTCTTTTTTGCTCCAAACAGCGCCGAAAGTGAAAAAAGGTGCTTTTGAGGATAGACTTTTCAGGAAAGCAGAGAGGGCCAAATTGTCTGGGGCATTTGAAGGGGTTCCAGGAGGCAGTGAGAAGCAGCATCACTTTTCCCCGCTGGCACCTTTGCTGTGGCAGCAAAAGCTGGACGTTTGTCTTTTTTGCTCCAAACAGCGCCAAAAGTGAAAAAAGGTGCTTTTGAGGATAGCGTGCGCAGGAAAGCAGAGAGGGCCAAATTGTCTGGGGCATTTGAAGGGGTTCCAGGAGGCAGTGAGAAGCAGCATCACTTTTCCCCGCTGGCACCTTTGCTGTGGCAGAAAAAGCTGGACGTTTGTCTTTTTTGCTCCAAACAGCGCCGAAAGTGAAAAAAGGTGCTTTTGAGGATAGAGTGCGCAGGAAAGCAGAGAGGGCCAAATTGTCTGGGGCATTTGAAGGGGTTCCAGGAGGCAGTGAGGACCAGCATCACTTTTCCCCGCTGGCACCTTTGCTGTGGCAGCAAAAGCTGGACGTTTGTCTTTTTTGCTCCAAACAGCGCCGAAAGTGAAAAAAGGTGCTTTTGAGGATAGAGTGCGCAGGAAAGCAGAGAGGGCCAAATTGTCTGGGGCATTTGAAGGGGTTCCAGGAGGCAGTGAGAAGCAGCATCACTTTTCCCCGTTGGCACCTTTGCTGTGGCAGCAAAAGCTGGACGTTTGTCTTTTTTGCTCCAAACAGCGCCGAAAGTGAAAAAAGGTGCTTTTGAGGATAGAGTGCGCAGGAAAGCAGAGAGGGCCAAATTGTCTGGGGCATTTGAAGGGGTTCCAGGAGGCAGTGAGAAGCAGCATCACTTTTCCCCGCTGGCACCTTTGCTGTGGCAGCAAAAGCTGGACGTTTGTCTTTTTTGCTCCAAACAGCGCCGAAAGTGAAAAAATGTGCTTTTGAGGATAGACTTTTCAGGAAAGCAGAGAGGGCCAAATTGTCTGGGGCATTTGAAGGGGTTCCAGGAGGCAGTGAGAAGCAGCATCACTTTTCCCCGCTGGCACCTTTGCTGTGGCAGCAAAAGCTGGACGTTTGTCTTTTTTGCTCCAAACAGCGCCGAAAGTGAAAAAAGGTGCTTTTGAGGATAGACTTTTCAGGAAAGCAGAGAGGGCCAAATTGTCTGGGGCATTTGAAGGGGTTCCAGGAGGCAGTGAGAAGCAGCATCACTTTTCCCCGCTGGCACCTTTGCTGTGGCAGCAAAAGCTGGACGTTTGTCTTTTTTGCTCCAAACAGCGCCGAAAGTGAAAAAAGGTGCTTTTGAGGATAGAGTGCGCAGGAAAGCAGAGAGGGCCAAATTGTCTGGGGCATTTGAAGGGGTTCCAGGAGGCAGTGAGAAGCAACATCACTTTTCCCCGCTGGCACCTTTGCTGTGGCAGCAAAAGCTGGACGTTTGTCTTTTTTGCTCCAAACAGCGCCGAAAGTGAAAAAAGGTGCTTTTGAGGATAGCGTGCGCAGGAAAGCAGAGAGGGCCAAATTGTCTGGGGCATTTGAAGGGGTTCCAGGAGGCAGTGAGAAGCAGCATCACTTTTCCCCGCTGGCACCTTTGCTGTGGCAGCAAAAGCTGGACGTTTGTCTTTTTTGCTCCAAACAGCGCCAAAAGTGAAAAAAGGTGCTTTTGAGGATAGACTTTTCAGGAAAGCAGAGAGGGCCAAATTGTCTGGGGCATTTGAAGGGGTTCCAGGAGGCAGTGAGAAGCAGCATCACTTTTCCCCGCTGGCACCTTTGCTGTGGCAGCAAAAGCTGGACGTTTGTCTTTTTTGCTCCAAACAGCGCCAAAAGTGAAAAAAGGTGCTTTTGAGGATAGCGTGCGCAGGAAAGCAGAGAGGGCCAAATTGTCTGGGGCATTTGAAGGGGTTCCAGGAGGCAGTGAGAAGCAGCATCACTTTTCCCCGCTGGCACCTTTGCTGTGGCAGAAAAAGCTGGACGTTTGTCTTTTTTGCTCCAAACAGCGCCGAAAGTGAAAAAAGGTGCTTTTGAGGATAGAGTGCGCAGGAAAGCAGAGAGGGCCAAATTGTCTGGGGCATTTGAAGGGGTTCCAGGAGGCAGTGAGGACCAGCATCACTTTTCCCCGCTGGCACCTTTGCTGTGGCAGCAAAAGCTGGACGTTTGTCTTTTTTGCTCCAAACAGCGCCGAAAGTGAAAAAAGGTGCTTTTGAGGATAGAGTGCGCAGGAAAGCAGAGAGGGCCAAATTGTCTGGGGCATTTGAAGGGGTTCCAGGAGGCAGTGAGAAGCAGCATCACTTTTCCCCGCTGGCACCTTTGCTGTGGCAGCAAAAGCTGGACGTTTGTCTTTTTTGCTCCAAACAGCGCCGAAAGTGAAAAAAGGTGCTTTTGAGGATAGACTTTTCAGGAAAGCAGAGAGGGCCAAATTGTCTGGGGCATTTGAAGGGGTTCCAGGAGGCAGTGAGAAGCAGCATCACTTTTCCCCGCTGGCACCTTTGCTGTGGCAGCAAAAGCTGGACGTTTGTCTTTTTTGCTCCAAACAGCGCCAATAGTGAAAAAAGGTGCTTTTGAGGATAGACTTTTCAGGAAAGCAGAGAGGGCCAAATTATCTGGGGCATTTGAAGGGGTTCCAGGAGGCAGTGAGAAGCAGCATCACTTTTCCCCGCTGGCACCTTTGCTGTGGCAGCAAAAGCTGGACGTTTGTCTTTTTTGCTCCAAACAGCGCCGAAAGTGAAAAAAGGTGCTTTTGAGGATAGACTTTTCAGGAAAGCAGAGAGGGCCAAATTGTCTGGGGCATTTGAAGGGGTTCCAGGAGGCAGTGAGAAGCAGCATCACTTTTCCCCGCTGGCACCTTTGCTGTGGCAGCAAAAGCTGGACGTTTGTCTTTTTTGCTCCAAACAGCGCCGAAAGTGAAAAAAGGTGCTTTTGAGGATAGACTTTTCAGGAAAGCAGAGAGGGCCAAATTGTCTGGGGCATTTGAAGGGGTTCCAGGAGGCAGTGAGAAGCAGCATCACTTTTCCCCGCTGGCACCTTTGCTGTGGCAGCAAAAGCTGGACGTTTGTCTTTTTTGCTCCAAACAGCGCCGAAAGTGAAAAAATGTGCTTTTGAGGATAGACTTTTCAGGAAAGCAGAGAGGGCCAAATTGTCTGGGGCATTTGAAGGGGTTCCAGGAGGCAGTGAGAAGCAGCATCACTTTTCCCCGCTGGCACCTTTGCTGTGGCAGCAAAAGCTGGACGTTTGTCTTTTTTGCTCCAAACAGCGCCGAAAGTGAAAAAAGGTGCTTTTGAGGATAGAGTGCGCAGGAAAGCAGAGAGGGCCAAATTGTCTGGGGCATTTGAAGGGGTTCCAGGAGGCAGTGAGAAGCAACATCACTTTTCCCCGCTGGCACCTTTGCTGTGGCAGCAAAAGCTGGACGTTTGTCTTTTTTGCTCCAAACAGCGCCGAAAGTGAAAAAAGGTGCTTTTGAGGATAGACTTTTCAGGAAAGCAGAGAGGGCCAAATTGTCTGGGGCATTTGAAGGGGTTCCAGGAGGCAGTGAGAAGCAGCATCACTTTTCCCCGCTGGCACCTTTGCTGTGGCAGCAAAAGCTGGACGTTTGTCTTTTTTGCTCCAAACAGCGCCGAAAGTGAAAAAAGGTGCTTTTGAGGATAGAGTTTTCAGGAAAGCAGAGAGGGCCAAATTGTCTGGGGCATTTGAAGGGGTTCCAGGAGGCAGTGAGGACCAGCATCACTTTTCCCCGCTGGCACCTTTGCTGTGGCAGCAAAAGCTGGACGTTTGTCTTTTTTGCTCCAAACAGCGCCAATAGTGAAAAAAGGTGCTTTTGAGGATAGACTTTTCAGGAAAGCAGAGAGGGCCAAATTGTCTGGGGCATTTGAAGGGGTTCCAGGAGGCAGTGAGAAGCAGCATCACTTTTCCCCGCTGGCACCTTTGCTGTGGCAGCAAAAGCTGGACGTTTGTCTTTTTTGCTCCAAACAGCGCCAATAGTGAAAAAAGGTGCTTTTGAGGATAGCGTGCGCAGGAAAGCAGAGAGGGCCAAATTGTCTGGGGCATTTGAAGGGGTTCCAGGAGGCAGTGAGAAGCAGCATCACTTTTCCCCGCTGGCACCTTTGCTGTGGCAGCAAAAGCTGGACGTTTGTCTTTTTTGCTCCAAACAGCGCCGAAAGTGAAAAAAGGTGCTTTTGAGGATAGAGTGCGCAGGAAAGCAGAGAGGGCCAAATTGTCTGGGGCATTTGAAGGGGTTCCAGGAGGCAGTGAGAAGCAGCATCACTTTTCCCCGCTGGCACCTTTGCTGTGGCAGCAAAAGCTGGACGTTTGTCTTTTGTGCTCCAAACAGCGCCGAAAGTGAAAAAAGGTGCTTTTGAGGATAGAGTGCGCAGGAAAGCAGAGAGGGCCAAATTGTCTGGGGCATTTGAAGGGGTTCCAGGAGGCAGTGAGAAGCAGCATCACTTTTCCCTGCTGGCACCTTTGCTGTGGCAGCAAAAGCTGGACGTTTGTCTTTTTTGCTCCAAACAGCGCCGAAAGTGAAAAAAGGTGCTTTTGAGGATAGACTTTTCAGGAAAGCAGAGAGGGCCAAATTGTCTGGGGCATTTGAAGGGGTTCCAGGAGGCAGTGAGAAGCAGCATCACTTTTCCCCGCTGGCACCTTTGCTGTGGCAGCAAAAGCTGGACGTTTGTCTTTTTTGCTCCAAACAGCGCCGAAAGTGAAAAAAGGTGCTTTTGAGGATAGACTTTTCAGGAAAGCAGAGAGGGCCAAATTGTCTGGGGCATTTGAAGGGGTTCCAGGAGGCAGTGAGAAGCAGCATCACTTTTCCCTGCTGGCACCTTTGCTGTGGCAGCAAAAGCTGGACGTTTGTCTTTTTTGCTCCAAACAGCGCCGAAAGTGAAAAAAGGTGCTTTTGAGGATAGACTTTTCAGGAAAGCAGAGAGGGCCAAATTGTCTGGGGCATTTGAAGGGGTTCCAGGAGGCAGTGAGAAGCAGCATCACTTTTCCCCGCTGGCACCTTTGCTGTGGCAGCAAAAGCTGGACGTTTGTCTTTTTTGCTCCAAACAGCGCCGAAAGTGAAAAAATGTGCTTTTGAGGATAGACTTTTCAGGAAAGCAGAGAGGGCCAAATTGTCTGGGGCATTTGAAGGGGTTCCAGGAGGCAGTGAGAAGCAGCATCACTTTTCCCCGCTGGCACCTTTGCTGTGGCAGCAAAAGCTGGACGTTTGTCTTTTTTGCTCCAAACAGCGCCGAAAGTGAAAAAAGGTGCTTTTGAGGATAGAGTGCGCAGGAAAGCAGAGAGGGCCAAATTGTCTGGGGCATTTGAAGGGGTTCCAGGAGGCAGTGAGAAGCAACATCACTTTTCCCCGCTGGCACCTTTGCTGTGGCAGCAAAAGCTGGACGTTTGTCTTTTTTGCTCCAAACAGCGCCGAAAGTGAAAAAAGGTGCTTTTGAGGATAGACTTTTCAGGAAAGCAGAGAGGGCCAAATTGTCTGGGGCATTTGAAGGGGTTCCAGGAGGCAGTGAGAAGCAGCATCACTTTTCCCCGCTGGCACCTTTGCTGTGGCAGCAAAAGCTGGACGTTTGTCTTTTTTGCTCCAAACAGCGCCGAAAGTGAAAAAAGGTGCTTTTGAGGATAGAGTTTTCAGGAAAGCAGAGAGGGCCAAATTGTCTGGGGCATTTGAAGGGGTTCCAGGAGGCAGTGAGGACCAGCATCACTTTTCCCCGCTGGCACCTTTGCTGTGGCAGCAAAAGCTGGACGTTTGTCTTTTTTGCTCCAAACAGCGCCAATAGTGAAAAAAGGTGCTTTTGAGGATAGACTTTTCAGGAAAGCAGAGAGGGCCAAATTGTCTGGGGCATTTGAAGGGGTTCCAGGAGGCAGTGAGAAGCAGCATCACTTTTCCCCGCTGGCACCTTTGCTGTGGCAGCAAAAGCTGGACGTTTGTCTTTTTTGCTCCAAACAGCGCCAATAGTGAAAAAAGGTGCTTTTGAGGATAGCGTGCGCAGGAAAGCAGAGAGGGCCAAATTGTCTGGGGCATTTGAAGGGGTTCCAGGAGGCAGTGAGAAGCAGCATCACTTTTCCCCGCTGGCACCTTTGCTGTGGCAGCAAAAGCTGGACGTTTGTCTTTTTTGCTCCAAACAGCGCCGAAAGTGAAAAAAGGTGCTTTTGAGGATAGAGTGCGCAGGAAAGCAGAGAGGGCCAAATTGTCTGGGGCATTTGAAGGGGTTCCAGGAGGCAGTGAGAAGCAGCATCACTTTTCCCCGCTGGCACCTTTGCTGTGGCAGCAAAAGCTGGACGTTTGTCTTTTGTGCTCCAAACAGCGCCGAAAGTGAAAAAAGGTGCTTTTGAGGATAGAGTGCGCAGGAAAGCAGAGAGGGCCAAATTGTCTGGGGCATTTGAAGGTTCCAGGAGGCAGTGAGAAGCAGCATCACTTTTCCCTGCTGGCACCTTTGCTGTGGCAGCAAAAGCTGGACGTTTGTCTTTTTTGCTCCAAACAGCGCCGAAAGTGAAAAAAAGGTGCTTTTGAGGATAGACTTTTCAGGAAAGCAGAGAGGGCCAAATTGTCTGGGGCATTTGAAGGGGTTCCAGGAGGCAGTGAGAAGCAGCATCACTTTTCCCCTGCTGGCACCTTTGCTGTGGCAGCAAAAGCTGGACGTTTGTCTTTTTTGCTCCAAACAGCGCCGAAAGTGAAAAAAGGTGCTTTTGAGGATAGACTTTTCAGGAAAGCAGAGAGGGCCAAATTGTCTGGGGCATTTGAAGGGGTTCCAGGAGGCAGTGAGAAGCAGCATCACTTTTCCCTGCTGGCACCTTTGCTGTGGCAGCAAAAGCTGGACGTTTGTCTTTTTTGCTCCAAACAGCGCCGAAAGTGAAAAAAGGTGCTTTTGAGGATAGACTTTTCAGGAAAGCAGAGAGGGCCAAATTGTCTGGGGCATTTGAAGGGGTTCCAGGAGGCAGTGAGAAGCAGCATCACTTTTCCCTGCTGGCACCTTTGCTGTGGCAGCAAAAGCTGGACGTTTGTCTTTTTTGCTCCAAACAGCGCCGAAAGTGAAAAAAGGTGCTTTTGAGGATAGACTTTTCAGGAAAGCAGAGAGGGCCAAATTGTCTGGGGCATTTGAAGGGGTTCCAGGAGGCAGTGAGAAGCAGCATCACTTTTCCCTGCTGGCACCTTTGCTGTGGCAGCAAAAGCTGGACGTTTGTCTTTTTTGCTCCAAACAGCGCCGAAAGTGAAAAAAGGTGCTTTTGAGGATAGACTTTTCAGGAAAGCAGAGAGGGCCAAATTGTCTGGGGCATTTGAAGGGGTTCCAGGAGGCAGTGAGAAGCAGCATCACTTTTCCCCGCTGGCACCTTTGCTGTGGCAGCAAAAGCTGGACGTTTGTCTTTTTTGCTCCAAACAGCGCCGAAAGTGAAAAAAGGTGCTTTTGAGGATAGACTTTTCAGGAAAGCAGAGAGGGCCAAATTGTCTGGGGCATTTGAAGGGGTTCCAGGAGGCAGTGAGAAGCAGCATCACTTTTCCCCGCTGGCACCTTTGCTGTGGCAGCAAAAGCTGGACGTTTGTCTTTTTTGCTCCAAACAGCGCCGAAAGTGAAAAAAGGTGCTTTTGAGGATAGAGTGCGCAGGAAAGCAGAGAGGGCCAAATTGTCTGGGGCATTTGAAGGGGTTCCAGGAGGCAGTGAGAAGCAGCATCACTTTTCCCCGCTGGCACCTTTGCTGTGGCAGCAAAAGCTGGACGTTTGTCTTTTTTGCTCCAAACAGCGCCGAAAGTGAAAAAAGGTGCTTTTGAGGATAGACTTTTCAGGAAAGCAGAGAGGGCCAAATTGTCTGGGGCATTTGAAGGGGTTCCAGGAGGCAGTGAGAAGCAGCATCACTTTTCCCCGCTGGCACCTTTGCTGTGGCAGCAAAAGCTGGACGTTTGTCTTTTTTGCTCCAAACAGCGCCGAAAGTGAAAAAAGGTGCTTTTGAGGATAGACTTTTCAGGAAAGCAGAGAGGGCCAAATTGTCTGGGGCATTTGAAGGGGTTCCAGGAGGCAGTGAGAAGCAGCATCACTTTTCCCCGCTGGCACCTTTGCTGTGGCAGCAAAAGCTGGACGTTTGTCTTTTTTGCTCCAAACAGCGCCGAAAGTGAAAAAAGGTGCTTTTGAGGATAGAGTGCGCAGGAAAGCAGAGAGGGCCAAATTGTCTGGGGCATTTGAAGGGGTTCCAGGAGGCAGTGAGAAGCAGCATCACTTTTCCCCGCTGGCACCTTTGCTGTGGCAGCAAAAGCTGGACGTTTGTCTTTTTTGCTCCAAACAGCGCCGAAAGTGAAAAAAGGTGCTTTTGAGGATAGTGTGCGCAGGAAAGCAGAGAGGGCCAAATTGTCTGGGGCATTTGAAGGGGTTCCAGGAGGCAGTGAGAAGCAGCATCACTTTTCCCCGCTGGCACCTTTGCTGTGGCAGCAAAAGCTGGACGTTTGTCTTTTTTGCTCCAAACAGCGCCGAAAGTGAAAAAAGGTGCTTTTGAGGACAGACTTTTCAGGAAAGCAGAGAGGGCCAAATTGTCTGGGGCATTTGAAGGGGTTCCAGGAGGCAGTGAGGACCAGCATCACTTTTCCCCGCTGGCACCTTTGCTGTGGCAGCAAAAGCTGGACGTTTGTCTTTTTTGCTCCAAACAGCGCCGAAAGTGAAAAAAGGTGCTTTTGAGGATAGACTTTTCAGGAAAGCAGAGAGGGCCAAATTGTCTGGGACATTTGAAGGGGTTCCAGGAGGCAGTGAGGACCAGCATCACTTTTCCCCGCTGGCACCTTTGCTGTGGCAGCAAAAGCTGGACGTTTGTCTTTTTTGCTCCAAACAGCGCCGAAAGTGAAAAAAGGTGCTTTTGAGGATAGCGTGCGCAGGAAAGCAGAGAGGGCCAAATTGTCTGCGGCATTTGAAGGGGTTCCAGGAGGCAGTGAGAAGCAGCATCACTTTTCCCCGCTGGCACCTTTGCTGTGGCAGCAAAAGCTGGACGTTTGTCTTTTTTGCTCCAAACAGCGCCGAAAGTGAAAAAAGGTGCTTTTGAGGATAGACTTTTCAGGAAAGCAGAGAGGGCCAAATTGTCTGGGGCATTTGAAGGGGTTCCAGGAGGCAGTGAGAAGCAGCATCACTTTTCCCCGCTGGCACCTTTGCTGTGGCAGAAAAAGCTGGACGTTTGTCTTTTTTGCTCCAAACAGCGCCGAAAGTGAAAAAAGGTGCTTTTGAGGATAGCGTGCGCAGGAAAGCAGAGAGGGCCAAATTGTCTGGGGCATTTGAAGGGGTTCCAGGAGGCAGTGAGAAGCAGCATCACTTTTCCCCGCTGGCACCTTTGCTGTGGCAGCAAAAGCTGGACGTTTGTCTTTTTTGCTCCAAACAGCGCCGAAAGTGAAAAAAGGTGCTTTTGAGGCTCGAGTCCGCAGGAAAGCAGAGAGGGCCAAATTGTCTGGGGCATTTGAAGGGGTTCCAGGAGGCAGTGAGAAGCAGCATCACGTTTCCCTGCTGGCACATTTGCTGTGGCAGCAAATGCTGGAATTTTGTCTTTTTTGCTGCGGAGGCTGCCGAGAGTAAAAAAAAGTGTTTTTGAGGCTTGAGACCGCAGGAAAGCAGAGAGGGCCAAATTGTCTGGGGCATTTGAAGGGGTTCCAGGAGGCAGTGAGAAGCAGCATCACTTTTCCCCGCTGGCACCTTTGCTGTGGCAGCAAAAGCTGGACGTTTGTCTTTTTTGCTCCAAACAGCGCCGAAAGTGAAAAAAGGTGCTTTTGAGGATAGACTTTTCAGGAAAGCAGATAGGGCCAAATTGTCTGGGGCATTTGAAGGGGTTCCAGGAGGCAGTGAGAAGCAGCATCACTTTTCCCCGCTGGCACCTTTGCTGTGACAGCAAAAGCTGGACGTTTGTCTTTTTTGCTCCAAACAGCGCCGAAAGTGAAAAAAGGTGCTTTTGAGGATAGCGTGCGCAGGAAAGCAGAGAGGGCCAAATTGTCTGGGGCATTTGAAGGGGTTCCAGGAGGCAGTGAGAAGCAGCATCACTTTTCCCCGCTGGCACCTTTGCTGTGGCAGCAAAAGCTGGACGTTTGTCTTTTTTGCTCCAAACAGCGCCGAAAGTGAAAAAAGGTGCTTTTGAGGATAGCGTGCGCAGGAAAGCAGAGAGGGCCAAATTGTCTGGGGCATTTGAAGGGGTTCCAGGAGGCAGTTAGGACCAGCATCACTTTTCCCCGCTGGCACCTTTGCTGTGGCAGCAAAAGCTGGACGTTTGTCTTTTTTGCTCCAAACAGCGCCGAAAGTGAAAAAAGGTGCTTTTGAGGATAGAGTGCGCAGGAAAGCAGAGAGGGCCAAATTGTCTGTGGCATTTGAAGGGGTTCCAGGAGGCAGTGAGAAGCAGCATCACTTTTCCCCGCTGGCACCTTTGCTGTGGCAGCAAAAGCTGGACGTTTGTCTTTTTTGCTCCAAACAGCGCCAATAGTGAAAAAAGGTGCTTTTGAGGATAGACTTTTCAGGAAAGCAGAGAGGGCCAAATTGTCTGGGGCATTTGAAGGGGTTCCAGGAGGCAGTGAGAAGCAGCATCACTTTTCCCCGCTGGCACCTTTGCTGTGGCAGCAAAAGCTGGACGTTTGTCTTTTTTGCTCCAAACAGCGCCGAAAGTGAAAAAAGGTGCTTTTGAGGATAGAGTGCGCAGGAAAGCAGAGAGGGCCAAATTGTCTGGGGCATTTGAAGGGGTTCCAGGAGGCAGTGAGAAGCAGCATCACTTTTCCCCGCTGGCACCTTTGCTGTGGCAGCAAAAGCTGGACGTTTGTCTTTTTTGCTCCAAACAGCGCCGAAAGTGAAAAAAGGTGCTTTTGAGGATAGACTTTTCAGGAAAGCAGAGAGGGCCAAATTGTCTGGGGCATTTGAAGGGGTTCCAGGAGGCAGTGAGGACCAGCATCACTTTTCCCCGCTGGCACCTTTGCTGTGGCAGCAAAAGCTGGACGTTTGTCTTTTTTGCTCCAAACAGCGCCAATAGTGAAAAAAGGTGCTTTTGAGGATAGCGTGCGCAGGAAAGCAGAGAGGGCCAAATTGTCTGGGGCATTTGAAGGGGTTCCAGGAGGCAGTGAGAAGCAGCATCACTTTTCCCCGCTGGCACCTTTGCTGTGGCAGCAAAAGCTGGACGTTTGTCTTTTTTGCTCCAAACAGCGCCGAAAGTGAAAAAAGGTGCTTTTGAGGATAGAGTGCGCAGGAAAGCAGAGAGGGCCAAATTGTCTGGGGCATTTGAAGGGGTTCCAGGATGCAGTGAGAAGCAGCATCACTTTTCCCCGCTGGCACCTTTGCTGTGGCAGCAAAAGCTGGACGTTTGTCTTTTTTGCTCCAAACAGCGCCGAAAGTGAAAAAAGGGGCTTTTGAGGATAGAGTGCGCAGGAAAGCAGAGAGGGCCAAATTGTCTGGGGCATTTGAAGGGGTTCCAGGAGGCAGTGAGAAGCAGCATCACTTTTCCCCGCTGGCACCTTTGCTGTGGCAGCAAAAGCTGGACGTTTGTCTTTTTTGCTCCAAACAGCGCCGAAAGTGAAAAAAGGGGCTTTTGAGGATAGAGTGCGCAGGAAAGCAGAGAGGGCCAAATTGTCTGGGGCATTTGAAGGGGTTCCAGGAGGCAGTGAGAAGCAGCATCACTTTTCCCCGCTGGCACCTTTGCTGTGGCAGCAAAAGCTGGACGTTTGTCTTTTTTGCTCCAAACAGCGCCAATAGTGAAAAAAGGTGCTTTTGAGGATAGACTTTTCAGGAAAGCAGAGAGGGCCAAATTGTCTGGGGCATTTGAAGGGGTTCCAGGAGGCAGTGAGAAGCAGCATCACTTTTCCCCGCTGGCACCTTTGCTGTGGCAGCAAAAGCTGGACGTTTGTCTTTTTTGCTCCAAACAGCGCCGAAAGTGAAAAAAGGTGCTTTTGAGGATAGACTTTTCAGGAAAGCAGAGAGGGCCAAATTGTCTGGGGCATTTGAAGGGGTTCCAGGAGGCAGTGAGGACCAGCATCACTTTTCCCCGCTGGCACCTTTGCTGTGGCAGCAAAAGCTGGACGTTTGTCTTTTTTGCTCCAAACAGCGCCAATAGTGAAAAAAGGTGCTTTTCAGGATAGCGTGCGCAGGAAAGCAGAGAGGGCCAAATTGTCTGGGGCATTTGAAGGGGTTCCAGGAGGCAGTGAGAAGCAGCATCACTTTTCCCCGCTGGCACCTTTGCTGTGGCAGCAAAAGCTGGACGTTTGTCTTTTTTGCTCCAAACAGCGCCAATAGTGAAAAAAGGTGCTTTTGAGGATAGCGTGCGCAGGAAAGCAGAGAGGGCCAAATTGTCTGGGGCATTTGAAGGGGTTCCAGGAGGCAGTGAGAAGCAGCATCACTTTTCCCCGCTGGCACCTTTGCTGTGGCAGCAAAAGCTGGACGTTTGTCTTTTTTGCTCCAAACAGCGCCGAAAGTGAAAAAAGGGGCTTTTGAGGATAGAGTGCGCAGGAAAGCAGAGAGGGCCAAATTGTCTGGGGCATTTGAAGGGGTTCCAGGAGGCAGTGAGAAGCAGCATCACTTTTCCCCGCTGGCACCTTTGCTGTGGCAGCAAAAGCTGGACGTTTGTCTTTTTTGCTCCAAACAGCGCCGAAAGTGAAAAAAGGGGCTTTTGAGGATAGAGTGCGCAGGAAAGCAGAGAGGGCCAAATTGTCTGGGGCATTTGAAGGGGTTCCAGGAGGCAGTGAGAAGCAGCATCACTTTTCCCCGCTGGCACCTTTGCTGTGGCAGCAAAAGCTGGACGTTTGTCTTTTTTGCTCCAAACAGCGCCAATAGTGAAAAAAGGTGCTTTTGAGGATAGACTTTTCAGGAAAGCAGAGAGGGCCAAATTGTCTGGGGCATTTGAAGGGGTTCCAGGAGGCAGTGAGAAGCAGCATCACTTTTCCCCGCTGGCACCTTTGCTGTGGCAGCAAAAGCTGGACGTTTGTCTTTTTTGCTCCAAACAGCGCCGAAAGTGAAAAAAGGTGCTTTTGAGGATAGAGTGCGCAGGAAAGCAGAGAGGGCCAAATTGTCTGGGGCATTTGAAGGGGTTCCAGGAGGCAGTGAGAAGCAGCATCACTTTTCCCCGCTGGCACCTTTGCTGTGGCAGCAAAAGCTGGACGTTTGTCTTTTTTGCTCCAAACAGCGACGAAAGTGAAAAAAGGTGCTTTTGAGGATAGACTTTTCAGGAAAGCAGAGAGGGCCAAATTGTCTGGGGCATTTGAAGGGGTTCCAGGAGGCAGTGAGGACCAGCATCACTTTTCCCCGCTGGCACCTTTGCTGTGGCAGCAAAAGCTGGACGTTTGTCTTTTTTGCTCCAAACAGCGCCAATAGTGAAAAAAGGTGCTTTTGAGGATAGCGTGCGCAGGAAAGCAGAGAGGGCCAAATTGTCTGGGGCATTTGAAGGGGTTCCAGGAGGCAGTGAGAAGCAGCATCACTTTTCCCCGCTGGCACCTTTGCTGTGGCAGCAAAAGCTGGACGTTTGTCTTTTTTGCTCCAAACAGCGCCGAAAGTGAAAAAAGGTGCTTTTGAGGATAGAGTGCGCAGGAAAGCAGAGAGGGCCAAATTGTCTGGGGCATTTGAAGGGGTTCCAGGAGGCAGTGAGAAGCAGCATCACTTTTCCCCGCTGGCACCTTTGCTGTGGCAGCAAAAGCTGGACGTTTGTCTTTTTTGCTCCAAACAGCGCCAATAGTGAAAAAAGGTGCTTTTGAGGATAGACTTTTCAGGAAAGCAGAGAGGGCCAAATTGTCTGGGGCATTTGAAGGGGTTCCAGGAGGCAGTGAGAAGCAGCATCACTTTTCCCCGCTGGCACCTTTGCTGTGGCAGCAAAAGCTGGACGTTTGTCTTTTTTGCTCCAAACAGCGCCGAAAGTGAAAAAAGGTGCTTTTGAGGATAGAGTGCGCAGGAAAGCAGAGAGGGCCAAATTGTCTGGGGCATTTGAAGGGGTTCCAGGAGGCAGTGAGAAGCAGCATCACTTTTCCCCGCTGGCACCTTTGCTGTGGCAGCAAAAGCTGGACGTTTGTCTTTTTTGCTCCAAACAGCGCCAATAGTGAAAAAAGGTGCTTTTGAGGATAGACTTTTCAGGAAAGCAGAGAGGGCCAAATTGTCTGGGGCATTTGAAGGGGTTCCAGGAGGCAGTGAGAAGCAGCATCACTTTTCCCCGCTGGCACCTTTGCTGTGGCAGCAAAAGCTGGACGTTTGTCTTTTTTGCTCCAAACAGCGCCAATAGTGAAAAAAGGTGCTTTTGAGGATAGACTTTTCAGGAAAGCAGAGAGGGCCAAATTGTCTGGGGCATTTGAAGGGGTTCCAGGAGGCAGTGAGAAGCAGCATCACTTTTCCCCGCTGGCACCTTTGCTGTGGCAGCAAAAGCTGGACGTTTGTCTTTTTTGCTCCAAACAGCGCCGAAAGTGAAAAAAGGTGCTTTTGAGGATAGAGTGCGCAGGAAAGCAGAGAGGGCCAAATTGTCTGGGGCATTTGAAGGGGTTCCAGGAGGCAGTGAGAAGCAGCATCACTTTTCCCCGCTGGCACCTTTGCTGTGGCAGCAAAAGCTGGACGTTTGTCTTTTTTGCTCCAAACAGCGCCGAAAGTGAAAAAAGGTGCTTTTGAGGATAGAGTGCGCAGGAAAGCAGAGAGGGCCAAATTGTCTGGGGCATTTGAAGGGGTTCCAGGAGGCAGTGAGAAGCAGCATCACTTTTCCCCGCTGGCACCTTTGCTGTGGCAGCAAAAGCTGGACGTTTGTCTTTTTTGCTCCAAACAGCGCCAATAGTGAAAAAAGGTGCTTTTGAGGATAGACTTTTCAGGAAAGCAGAGAGGGCCAAATTGTCTGGGGCATTTGAAGGGGTTCCAGGAGGCAGTGAGAAGCAGCATCACTTTTCCCCGCTGGCACCTTTGCTGTGGCAGCAAAAGCTGGACGTTTGTCTTTTTTGCTCCAAACAGCGCCGAAAGTGAAAAAAGGTGCTTTTGAGGATAGAGTGCGCAGGAAAGCAGAGAGGGCCAAATGGTCTGGGGCATTTGAAGGGGTTCCAGGAGGCAGTGAGAAGCAGCATCACTTTTCCCCGCTGGCACCTTTGCTGTGGCAGCAAAAGCTGGACGTTTGTCTTTTTTGCTCCAAACAGCGACGAAAGTGAAAAAAGGTGCTTTTGAGGATAGACTTTTCAGGAAAGCAGAGAGGGCCAAATTGTCTGGGGCATTTGAAGGGGTTCCAGGAGGCAGTGAGGACCAGCATCACTTTTCCCCGCTGGCACCTTTGCTGTGGCAGCAAAAGCTGGACGTTTGTCTTTTTTGCTCCAAACAGCGCCAATAGTGAAAAAAGGTGCTTTTCAGGATAGCGTGCGCAGGAAAGCAGAGAGGGCCAAATTGTCTGGGGCATTTGAAGGGGTTCCAGGAGGCAGTGAGAAGCAGCATCACTTTTCCCCGCTGGCACCTTTGCTGTGGCAGCAAAAGCTGGACGTTTGTCTTTTTTGCTCCAAACAGCGCCGAAAGTGAAAAAAGGTGCTTTTGAGGATAGAGTGCGCAGGAAAGCAGAGAGGGCCAAATTGTCTGGGGCATTTGAAGGGGTTCCAGGAGGCAGTGAGAAGCAGCATCACTTTTCCCCGCTGGCACCTTTGCTGTGGCAGCAAAAGCTGGACGTTTGTCTTTTTTGCTCCAAACAGCGCCGAAAGTGAAAAAAGGGGCTTTTGAGGATAGAGTGCGCAGGAAAGCAGAGAGGGCCAAATTGTCTGGGGCATTTGAAGGGGTTCCAGGAGGCAGTGAGAAGCAGCATCACTTTTCCCCGCTGGCACCTTTGCTGTGGCAGCAAAAGCTGGACGTTTGTCTTTTTTGCTCCAAACAGCGCCGAAAGTGAAAAAAGGGGCTTTTGAGGATAGAGTGCGCAGGAAAGCAGAGAGGGCCAAATTGTCTGGGGCATTTGAAGGGGTTCCAGGAGGCAGTGAGAAGCAGCATCACTTTTCCCCGCTGGCACCTTTGCTGTGGCAGCAAAAGCTGGACGTTTGTCTTTTTTGCTCCAAACAGCGCCGAAAGTGAAAAAAGGTGCTTTTGAGGATAGACTTTTCAGGAAAGCAGAGAGGGCCAAATTGTCTGGGGCATTTGAAGGGGTTCCAGGAGGCAGTGAGAAGCAGCATCACTTTTCCCCGCTGGCACCTTTGCTGTGGCAGCAAAAGCTGGACGTTTGTCTTTTTTGCTCCAAACAGCGCCGAAAGTGAAAAAAGGTGCTTTTGAGGATAGAGTGCGCAGGAAAGCAGAGAGGGCCAAATTGTCTGGGGCATTTGAAGGGGTTCCAGGAGGCAGTGAGAAGCAGCATCACTTTTCCCCGCTGGCACCTTTGCTGTGGCAGCAAAAGCTGGACGTTTGTCTTTTTTGCTCCAAACAGCGACGAAAGTGAAAAAAGGTGCTTTTGAGGATAGACTTTTCAGGAAAGCAGAGAGGGCCAAATTGTCTGGGGCATTTGAAGGGGTTCCAGGAGGCAGTGAGGACCAGCATCACTTTTCCCCGCTGGCACCTTTGCTGTGGCAGCAAAAGCTGGACGTTTGTCTTTTTTGCTCCAAACAGCGCCAATAGTGAAAAAAGGTGCTTTTCAGGATAGCTTGCGCAGGAAAGCAGAGAGGGCCAAATTGTCTGGGGCATTTGAAGGGGTTCCAGGAGGCAGTGAGAAGCAGCATCACTTTTCCCCGCTGGCACCTTTGCTGTGGCAGCAAAAGCTGGACGTTTGTCTTTTTTGCTCCAAACAGCGCCGAAAGTGAAAAAAGGTGCTTTTGAGGATAGAGTGCGCAGGAAAGCAGAGAGGGCCAAATTGCCTGGGGCATTTGAAGGGGTTCCAGGAGGCAGTGAGAAGCAGCATCACTTTTCCCCGCTGGCACCTTTGCTGTGGCAGCAAAAGCTGGACGTTTGTCTTTTTTGCTCCAAACAGCGCCGAAAGTGAAAAAAGGGGCTTTTGAGGATAGAGTGCGCAGGAAAGCAGAGAGGGCCAAATTGTCTGGGGCATTTGAAGGGGTTCCAGGAGGCAGTGAGAAGCAGCATGACTTTTCCCCGCTGGCACCTTTGCTGTGGCAGCAAAAGCTGGACGTTTGTCTTTTTTGCTCCAAACAGCGCCGAAAGTGAAAAAAGGGGCTTTTGAGGATAGAGTGCGCAGGAAAGCAGAGAGGGCCAAATTGTCTGGGGCATTTGAAGGGGTTCCAGGAGGCAGTGAGAAGCAGCATCACTTTTCCCCGCTGGCACCTTTGCTGTGGCAGCAAAAGCTGGACGTTTGTCTTTTTTGCTCCAAACAGCGCCGAAAGTGAAAAAAGGTGCTTTTGAGGATAGCGTGCGCAGGAAAGCAGAGAGGGCCAAATTGTCTGGGGCATTTGAAGGGGTTCCAGGAGGCAGTGAGAAGCAGCATCACTTTTCCCCGCTGCGACCTTTGCTGTGGCAGCAAAAGCTGGACGTTTGTCTTTTTTGCTCCAAACAGCGCCGAAAGTGAAAAAAGGTGCTTTTGAGGATAGAGTGCGCAGGAAAGCAGAGAGGGCCAAATTGTCTGGGGCATTTGAAGGGGTTCCAGGAGGCAGTGAGGACCAGCATCACTTTTCCCCGCTGGCACCTTTGCTGTGGCAGCAAAAGCTGGACGTTTGTCTTTTTTGCTCCAAACAGCGCCGAAAGTGAAAAAAGGTGCTTTTGAGGATAGACTTTTCAGGAAAGCAGAGAGGGCCAAATTGTCTGGGGTATTTGAAGGGGTTCCAGGAGGCAGTGAGGACCAGCATCACTTTTCCCCGCTGGCACCTTTGCTGTGGCAGCAAAAGCTGGACGTTTGTCTTTTTTGCTCCAAACAGCGCCGAAAGTGAAAAAAGGTGCTTTTGAGGATAGAGTGCGCAGGAAAGCAGAGAGGGCCAAATTGTCTGGGGCATTTGAAGGGGTTCCAGGAGGCAGTGAGAAGCAGCATCACTTTTCCCCGCTGGCACCTTTGCTGTGGCAGCAAAAGCTGGACGTTTGTCTTTTTTGCTCCAAACAGCGCCGAAAGTGAAAAAAGGTGCTTTTGAGGATAGCGTGCGCAGGAAAGCAGAGAGGGCCAAATTGTCTGGGGCATTTGAAGGGGTTCCAGGAGGCAGTGAGAAGCAGCATCACTTTTCCCCGCTGGCACCTTTGCTGTGGCAGCAAAAGCTGGACGTTTGTCTTTTTTGCTCCAAACAGCGCCGAAAGTGAAAAAAGGTGCTTTTGAGGATAGCGTGCGCAGGAAAGCAGAGAGGGCCAAATTGTCTGGGGCATTTGAAGGGGTTCCAGGAGGCAGTGAGAAGCAGCATCACTTTTCCCCGCTGGCACCTTTGCTGTGGCAGCAAAAGCTGGACGTTTGTCTTTTTTGCTCCAAACAGCGCCGAAAGTGAAAAAAGGTGCTTTTGAGGATAGAGTGCGCAGGAAAGCAGATAGGGCCAAATTGTCTGGGGCATTTGAAGGGGTTCCAGGAGGCAGTGAGAAGCAGCATCACTTTTCCCCGCTGGCACCTTTGCTGTGACAGCAAAAGCTGGACGTTTGTCTTTTTTGCTCCAAACAGCGCCGAAAGTGAAAAAAGGTGCTTTTGAGGACAGACTTTTCAGGAAAGCAGAGAGGGCCAAATTGTCTGGGGCATTTGAAGGGGTTCCAGGAGGCAGTGAGAAGCAGCATCACTTTTCCCCGCTGGCACCTTTGCTGTGGCAGCAAAAGCTGGACGTTTGTCTTTTTTGCTCCAAACAGCGCCGAAAGTGAAAAAAGGTGCTTTTGAGGATAGAGTGCGCAGGAAAGCAGAGAGGGCCAAATTGTCTGGGGCATTTGAAGGGGTTCCAGGAGGCAGTGAGAAGCAGCATCACTTTTCCCCGCTGCCACCTTTGCTGTGGCAGCAAAAGCTGGACGTTTGTCTTTTTTGCTCCAAACAGCGCCGAAAGTGAAAAAAGGTGCTTTTGAGGATAGACTTTTCAGGAAAGCAGATAGGGCCAAATTGTCTGGGGCATTTGAAGGGGTTCCAGGAGGCAGTGAGAAGCAGCATCACTTTTCCCCGCTGGCACCTTTGCTGTGGCAGCAAAAGCTGGACGTTTGTCTTTTGTGCTCCAAACAGCGCCGAAAGTGAAAAAAGGTGCTTTTGAGGACAGACTTTTCAGGAAAGCAGAGAGGGCCAAATTGTCTGGGGCATTTGAAGGGGTTCCAGGAGGCAGTGAGAAGCAGCATCACTTTTCCCCGCTGGCACCTTTGCTGTGGCAGCAAAAGCTGGACGTTTGTCTTTTTTGCTCCAAACAGCGCCGAAAGTGAAAAAAGGTGCTTTTGAGGATAGAGTGCGCAGGAAAGCAGAGAGGGCCAAATTGTCTGGGGCATTTGAAGGGGTTCCAGGAGGCAGTGAGAAGCAGCATCACTTTTCCCCGCTGGCACCTTTGCTGTGGCAGCAAAAGCTGGACGTTTGTCTTTTTTGCTCCAAACAGCGCCGAAAGTGAAAAAAGGTGCTTTTGAGCATAGAGTGCGCAGGAAAGCAGAGAGGGCCAAATTGTCTGGGGCATTTGAAGGGGTTCCAGGAGGCAGTGAGGACCAGCATCACTTTTCCCCGCTGGCACCTTTGCTGATGCAGCATAAGCTGGACATTTTTCTTTTTTGCTCCAGAGTCTGCCGAGTATGAAATAAACGTGCTTTTCAGGCTCGAGTCCGCAGGAAAGCAGAGAGGGCCAAATTGTCTGGGGCATTTGAAGGGGTTCCAGGAGGCAGTGAGAAGCAGCATCACTTTTCCCCGCTGGCACCTTTGCTGTGGCAGCAAAAGTTGGACGTTTGTCTTTTTTGCTCCAAACAGCGCCAATAGTGAAAAAAGGTGCTTTTGAGGATAGACTTTTCAGGAAAGCAGAGAGGGCCAAATTGTCTGGGGCATTTGAAGGGGTTCCAGGAGGCAGTGAGAAGCAGCATCACTTTTCCCCGCTGGCACCTTTGCTGTGGCAGCAAAAGCTGGACGTTTGTCTTTTTTGCTCCAAACAGCGCCGAAAGTGAAAAAAGGTGCTTTTGAGGATAGCGTGCGCAGGAAAGCAGAGAGGGCCAAATTGTCTGGGGCGTTTGAAGGGGTTCCAGGAGGCAGTGAGAAGCAGCATCACTTTTCCCCGCTGGCACCTTTGCTGTGGCAGCAAAAGCTGGACGTTTGTCTTTTTTGCTCCAAACAGCGCCGAAAGTGAAAAAAGGTGCTTTTGAGGATAGAGTGCGCAGGAAAGCAGAGAGGGCCAAATTGTCTGGGGCATTTGAAGGGGTTCCAGGAGGCAGTGAGAAGCAGCATCACTTTTCCCCGCTGGCACCTTTGCTGTGGCAGCAAAAGCTGGACGTTTGTCTTTTTTGCTCCAAACAGCGCCGAAAGTGAAAAAAGGTGCTTTTGAGGATAGAGTGCGCAGGAAAGCATAGAGGGCCAAATTGTCTGGGGCATTTGAAGGGGTTCCAGGAGGCAGTGAGGACCAGCATCACTTTTCCCCGCTGGCACCTTTGCTGTGGCAGCAAAAGCTGGACGTTTGTCTTTTTTGCTCCAAACAGCGCCGAAAGTGAAAAAAGGTGCTTTTGAGGATAGACTTTTCAGGAAAGCAGAGAGGGCCAAATTGTCTGGGGCATTTGAAGGGGTTCCAGGAGGCAGTGAGAAGCAGCATCACTTTTCCCCGCTGGCACCTTTGCTGTGGCAGCAAAAGCTGGACGTTTGTCTTTTTTGCTCCAAACAGCGCCGAAAGTGAAAAAAGGTGCTTTTGAGCATAGAGTGCGCAGGAAAGCAGAGAGGGCCAAATTGTCTGGGGCATTTGAAGGGGTTCCAGGAGGCAGTGAGAAGCAGCATCACTTTTCCCCGCTGGCACCTTTGCTGTGGCAGCAAAAGCTGGACGTTTGTCTTTTTTGCTCCAAACAGCGCCGAAAGTGAAAAAAGGTGCTTTTGAGGATAGAGTGCGCAGGAAAGCAGAGAGGGCCAAATTGTCTGGGGCATTTGAAGGGGTTCCAGGAGGCAGTGAGAAGCAGCATCACTTTTCCCGCTGGCACCTTTGCTGTGGCAGCAAAAGCTGGACGTTTGTCTTTTTTGCTCCAAACAGCGCCGAAAGTGAAAAAAGGTGCTTTTGAGGATAGAGTGCGCAGGAAAGCAGAGAGGGCCAAATTGTCTGGGGCATTTGAAGGGGTTCCAGGAGGCAGTGAGAAGCAGCATCACTTTTCCCCGCTGGCACCTTTGCTGTGGCAGCAAAAGCTGGACGTTTGTCTTTTTTGCTCCAAACAGCGCCGAAAGTGAAAAAAGGTGCTTTTGAGGAAGAGATTGCGCAGGAAAGCAGAGAGGGCCATATTGTCTGATGCATTTGAAGGGGTTACAGGAGGCAGTGAGAAGCAGCATCACTTTTCCCCGCTGGCACCTTTGCTGTGGCAGCAAAAGCTGGACGTTTGTCTTTTTTGCTCCAAACAGCGCCGAAAGTGAAAAAAGGTGCTTTTGAGGATAGAGTGCGCAGGAAAGCAGAGAGGGCCAAATTGTCTGGGGCATTTGAAGGGGTTCCAGGAGGCAGTGAGAAGCAGCATCACTTTTCCCCGCTGGCACCTTTGCTGTGGCAGCAAAAGCTGGACGTTTGTCTTTTTTGCTCCAAACAGCGCCGAAAGTGAAAATAGGGGCTTTTGAGGATAGAGTGCGCAGGAAAGCAGAGAGGGCCAAATTGTCTGGGGCATTTGAAGGGGTTCCAGGAGGCAGTGAGAAGCAGCATCACTTTTCCCCGCTGGCACCTTTGCTGTGGCAGCAAAAGCTGGACGTTTGTCTTTTTTGCTCCAAACAGCGCCGAAAGTGAAAAAAGGGGCTTTTGAGGATAGAGTGCGCAGGAAAGCAGAGAGGGCCAAATTGTCTGGGGCATTTGAAGGGGTTACAGGAGGCAGTGAGAAGCAGCATCACTTTTCCCCGCTGGCACCTTTGCTGTGGCAGCAAAAGCTGGACGTTTGTCTTTTTTGCTCCAAACAGCGCCGAAAGTGAAAAAAGGTGCTTTTGAGGATAGCGTGCGCAGGAAAGCAGAGAGGGCCAAATTGTCTGGGGCATTTGAAGGGGTTCCAGGAGGCAGTGAGAAGCAGCATCACTTTTCCCCGCTGGCACCTTTGCTGTGGCAGCAAAAGCTGGACGTTTGTCTTTTTTGCTCCAAACAGCGCCGAAAGTGAAAAAAGGTGCTTTTGAGGATAGACTTTTCAGGAAAGCAGAGAGGGCCAAATTGTCTGGGGCATTTGAAGGGGTTCCAGGAGGCAGTGAGAAGCAGCATCACTTTTCCCCGCTGGCACCTTTGCTGTGGCAGCAAAAGCTGGACGTTTGTCTTTTTTGCTCCAAACAGCGCCGAAAGTGAAAAAAGGTGCTTTTGAGGATAGCGTGCGCAGGAAAGCAGAGAGGGCCAAATTGTCTGGGGCATTTGAAGGGGTTCCAGGAGGCAGTGAGAAGCAGCATCACTTTTCCCCGCTGCCACCTTTGCTGTGGCAGCAAAAGCTGGACGTTTGTCTTTTTTGCTCCAAACAGCGCCGAAAGTGAAAAAAGGTGCTTTTGAGGATAGACTTTTCAGGAAAGCAGATAGGGCCAAATTGTCTGGGGCATTTGAAGGGGTTCCAGGAGGCAGTGAGAAGCAGCATCACTTTTCCTCGCTGGCACCTTTGCTGTGACAGCAAAACCTGGACGTTTGTCTTTTTTGCTCCAAACAGCGCCGAAAGTGAAAAAAGGTGCTTTTGAGGACAGACTTTTCAGGAAAGCAGAGAGGGCCAAATTGTCTGGGGCATTTGAAGGGGTTCCAGGAGGCAGTGAGAAGCAGCATCACTTTTCCCCGCTGGCACCTTTGCTGTGGCAGCAAAAGCTGGACGTTTGTCTTTTTTGCTCCAAACAGCGCCGAAAGTGAAAAAAGGTGCTTTTGAGGATAGAGTGCGCAGGAAAGCAGAGAGGGCCAAATTGTCTGGGGCATTTGAAGGGGTTCCAGGAGGCAGTGAGAAGCAGCATCACTTTTCCCCGCTGGCACCATTGCTGTGACAGCAAAAGCTGGACGTTTGTCTTTTTTGCTCCAAACAGCGCCGAAAGTGAAAAAAGGTGCTTTTGAGGACAGACTTTTCAGGAAAGCAGAGAGGGCCAAATTGTCTGGGGCATTTGAAGGGGTTCCAGGAGGCAGTGAGAAGCAGCATCACTTTTCCCCGCTGGCACCTTTGCTGTGGCAGCAAAAGCTGGACGTTTGTCTTTTTTGCTCCAAACAGCGCCGAAAGTGAAAAAAGGTGCTTTTGAGGATAGAGTGCGCAGGAAAGCAGAGAGGGCCAAATTGTCTGGGGCATTTGAAGGGGTTCCAGGAGGCAGTGAGAAGCAGCATCACTTTTCCCCGCTGGCACCTTTGCTGTGGCAGCAAAAGCTGGACGTTTGTCTTTTTTGCTCCAAACAGCGCCGAAAGTGAAAAAAGGTGCTTTTGAGCATAGAGTGCGCAGGAAAGCAGAGAGGGCCAAATTGTCTGGGGCATTTGAAGGGGTTCCAGGAGGCAGTGAGGACCAGCATCACTTTTCCCCGCTGGCACCTTTGCTGATGCAGCATAAGCTGGACATTTTTCTTTTTTGCTCCAGAGTCTGCCGAGTATGAAATAAACGTGCTTTTGAGGCTCGAGTCCGCAGGAAAGCAGAGAGGGCCAAATTGTCTGGGGCATTTGAAGGGGTTCCAGGAGGCAGTGAGAAGCAGCATCACTTTTCCCCGCTGGCACCTTTGCTGTGGCAGCAAAAGCTGGACGTTTGTCTTTTTTGCTCCAAACAGCGCCAATAGTGAAAAAAGGTGCTTTTGAGGATAGACTTTTCAGGAAAGCAGAGAGGGCCAAATTGTGTGGGGCATTTGAAGGGGTTCCAGGAGGCAGTGAGAAGCAGCATCACTTTTCCCCGCTGGCACCTTTGCTGTGGCAGCAAAAGCTGGACGTTTGTCTTTTTTGCTCCAAACAGCGCCGAAAGTGAAAAAAGGTGCTTTTGAGGATAGACTTGCGCAGGAAAGCAGAGAGGGCCAAATTGTCTGGGGCGTTTGAAGGGGTTCCAGGAGGCAGTGAGAAGCAGCATCACTTTTCCCCGCTGGCACCTTTGCTGTGGCAGCAAAAGCTGGACGTTTGTCTTTTTTGCTCCAAACAGCGCCGAAAGTGAAAAAAGGTGCTTTTGAGGATAGAGTGCGCAGGAAAGCAGAGAGGGCCAAATTGTCTGGGGCATTTGAAGGGGTTCCAGGAGGCAGTGAGAAGCAGCATCACTTTTCCCCGCTGGCACCTTTGCTGTGGCAGCAAAAAGCTGGACGTTTGTCTTTTTTGCTCCAAACAGCGCCGAAAGTGAAAAAAGGTGCTTTTGAGGACAGACTTTTCAGGAAAGCAGAGAGGGCCAAATTGTCTGGGGCATTTGAAGGGGTTCCAGGAGCAGTGAGGACCAGCATCACTTTTCCCCGCTGGCACCTTTGCTGTGGCAGCAAAAGCTGGACGTTTGTCTTTTTTGCTCCAAACAGCGCCGAAAGTGAAAAAAGGTGCTTTTGAGGATAGACTTTTCAGGAAAGCAGAGAGGGCCAAATTGTCTGGGGCATTTGAAGGGGTTCCAGGAGGCAGTGAGAAGCAGCATCACTTTTCCCCGCTGGCACCTTTGCTGTGGCAGCAAAAGCTGGACGTTTGTCTTTTTTGCTCCAAACAGCGCCGAAAGTGAAAAAAGGTGCTTTTGAGGATAGCGTGCGCAGGAAAGCAGAGAGGGCCAAATTGTCTGGGGCATTTGAAGGGGTTCCAGGAGGCAGTGAGAAGCAGCATCACTTTTCCCCGCTGGCACCTTTGCTGTGGCAGCAAAAGCTGGGACGTTTGTCTTTTTTGCTCCAAACAGCGCCGAAAGTGAAAAAAGGTGCTTTTGAGGATAGAGTGCGCAGGAAAGCAGAGAGGGCCAAATTGTCTGGGGCATTTGAAGGGGTTCCAGGAGGCAGTGAGAAGCAGCATCACTTTTCCCCGCTGGCACCTTTGCTGTGGCAGCAAAAGCTGGACGTTTGTCTTTTTTGCTCCAAACAGCGCCGAAAGTGAAAAAAGGTGCTTTTGAGGATAGAGTGCGCAGGAAAGCAGAGAGGGCCAAATTGTCTGGGGCATTTGAAGGGGTTCCAGGAGGCAGTGAGGACCAGCATCACTTTTCCCCGCTGGCACCTTTGCTGTGGCAGCAAAAGCTGGACGTTTGTCTTTTTTGCTCCAAACAGCGCCGAAAGTGAAAAAAGGTGCTTTTGAGGATAGACTTTTCAGGAAAGCAGAGAGGGCCAAATTGTCTGGGGCATTTGAAGGGGTTCCAGGAGGCAGTGAGAAGCAGCATCACTTTTCCCCGCTGGCACCTTTGCTGTGGCAGCAAAAGCTGGACGTTTGTCTTTTTTGCTCCAAACAGCGCCGAAAGTGAAAAAAGGTGCTTTTGAGGATAGAGTGCGCAGGAAAGCAGAGAGGGCCAAATTGTCTGGGGCATTTGAAGGGGTTCCAGGAGGCAGTGAGAAGCAGCATCACTTTTCCCCGCTGGCACCTTTGCTGTGGCAGCAAAAGCTGGACGTTTGTCTTTTTTGCTCCAAACAGCGCCGAAAGTGAAAAAAGGTGCTTTTGAGGATAGAGTGCGCAGGAAAGCAGAGAGGGCCAAATTGTCTGGGGCATTTGAAGGGGTTCCAGGAGGCAGTGAGAAGCAGCATCACTTTTCCCCGCTGGCACCTTTGCTGTGGCAGCAAAAGCTGGACGTTTGTCTTTTTTGCTCCAAACAGCGCCGAAAGTGAAAAAAGGTGCTTTTGAGGATAGAGTGCGCAGGAAAGCAGAGAGGGCCAAACATTTGAAGGGGTTCCAGGAGGCAGTGAGAAGCAGCATCACTTTTCCCCGCTGGCACCTTTGCTGTGGCAGCAAAAGCTGGACGTTTGTCTTTTTTGCTCCAAACAGCGCCGAAAGTGAAAAAAGGGGCTTTTGAGGATAGAGTGCGCAGGGAAAGCAGAGAGGGCCAAATTGTCTGGGGTAGCACGACCATTTGAAGGGGTTCCAGGAGGCAGTGAGAAGCAGCATCACTTTTCCCCGCTGGCACCTTTGCTGTGGCAGCAAAAGCTGGACGTTTGTCTTTTTTGCTCCAAACAGCGCCGAAAGTGAAAAAAGGGGCTTTTGAGGATAGAGTGCGCAGGAAAGCAGAGAGGGCCAAATTGTCTGGGGCATTTGAAGGGGTTCCAGGAGGCAGTGAGAAGCAGCATCACTTTTCCCCGCTGGCACCTTTGCTGTGGCAGCAAAAGCTGGACGTTTGTCTTTTTTGCTCCAAACAGCGCCGAAAGTGAAAAAAGGTGCTTTTGAGGATAGAGTGCGCAGGAAAGCAGAGAGGGCCAAATTGTCTGGGGCATTTGAAGGGTTCCAGGAGGCAGTGAGAAGCAGCATCACTTTTCCCCGCTGGCACCTTTGCTGTGGCAGCAAAAGCTGGACGTTTGTCTTTTTTGCTCCAAACAGCGCCGAAAGTGAAAAAAGGTGCTTTTGAGGATAGAGTGCGCAGGAAAGCAGAGAGGGCCAAATTGTCTGGGGCATTTGAAGGGGTTCCAGGAGGCAGTGAGGACCAGCATCACTTTTCCCCGCTGGCACATTTGCTGATGCAGCATAATCTGGACATTTTTCTTTTTTGCTCCAGAGTCTGCCGAGTATGAAATAAACGTGCTTTTGAGGCTCGAGTCCGCAGGAAAGCAGAGAGGGGCCAAATTGTCTGGGGCATTTGAAGGGGTTCCAGGAGGCAGTGAGAAGCAGCATCACGTTTCCCTGCTGGCACATTTGCTGTGGCAGCAAATGCTGGAATTTTGTCTTTTTTGCTGCGGAGGCTGCCGAGAGTAAAAAAAAGTGTTTTTGAGGCTTGAGACCGCAGGAAAGCAGAGAGGGCCAAATTGTCTGGGGCATTTGAAGGGGTTCCAGGAGGCAGTGAGAAGCAGCATCACTTTTCCCCGCTGGCACCTTTGCTGTGGCAGCAAAAGCTGGACGTTTGTCTTTTTTGCTCCAAACAGCGCCGAAAGTGAAAAAAGGTGCTTTTGAGCATAGAGTGCGCAGGAAAGCAGAGAGGGCCAAATTGTCTGGGGCATTTGAAGGGGTTCCAGGAGGCAGTGAGGACCAGCATCACTTTTCCCCGCTGGCACCTTTGCTGATGCAGCATAAGCTGGACATTTTTCTTTTTTGCTCCAGAGTCTGCCGAGTATGAAATAAACGTGCTTTTGAGGCTCGAGTCCGCAGGAAAGCAGAGAGGGCCAAATTGTCTGGGGCATTTGAAGGGGTTCCAGGAGGCAGTGAGAAGCAGCATCACTTTTCCCCGCTGGCACCTTTGCTGTGGCAGCAAAAGCTGGACGTTTGTCTTTTTTGCTCCAAACAGCGCCAATAGTGAAAAAAGGTGCTTTTGAGGATAGACTTTTCAGGAAAGCAGAGAGGGCCAAATTGTGTGGGGCATTTGAAGGGGTTCCAGGAGGCAGTGAGAAGCAGCATCACTTTTCCCCGCTGGCACCTTTGCTGTGGCAGCAAAAGCTGGACGTTTGTCTTTTTTGCTCCAAACAGCGCCGAAAGTGAAAAAAGGTGCTTTTGAGGATAGACTTTTCAGGAAAGCAGAGAGGGCCAAATTGTCTGGGGCGTTTGAAGGGGTTCCAGGAGGCAGTGAGAAGCAGCATCACTTTTCCCCGCTGGCACCTTTACTGTGGCAGCAAAAGCTGGACGTTTGTCTTTTTTGCTCCAAACAGCGCCGAAAGTGAAAAAAGGTGCTTTTGAGGATAGAGTGCGCAGGAAAGCAGAGAGGGCCAAATTGTCTGGGGCATTTGAAGGGGTTCCAGGAGGCAGTGAGAAGCAGCATCACTTTTCCCCGCTGGCACCTTTGCTGTGGCAGCAAAAGCTGGACGTTTGTCTTTTTTGCTCCAAACAGCGCCGAAAGTGAAAAAAGGTGCTTTTGAGGATAGAGTGCGCAGGAAAGCAGAGAGGGCCAAATTGTCTGGGGCATTTGAAGGGGTTCCAGGAGGCAGTGAGAAGCAGCATCACGTTTCCCTGCTGGCACATTTGCTGTGGCAGCAAATGCTGGAATTTTGTCTTTTTTGCTGCGGAGGCTGCCGAGAGTAAAAAAAAGTGTTTTTGAGGCTTGAGACCGCAGGAAAGCAGAGAGGGCCAAATTGTCTGGGGCATTTGAAGGGGTTCCAGGAGGCAGTGAGAAGCAGCATCACTTTTCCCCGCTGGCACCTTTGCTGTGGCAGCAAAAGCTGGACGTTTGTCTTTTTTGCTCCAAACAGCGCCGAAAGTGAAAAAAGGGGCTTTTGAGGATAGAGTGCGCAGGAAAGCAGAGAGGGCCAAATTGTCTGGGGCATTTGAAGGGGTTCCAGGAGGCAGTGAGAAGCAGCATCACTTTTCCCCGCTGGCACCTTTGCTGTGGCAGCAAAAGCTGGACGTTTGTCTTTTTTGCTCCAAACAGCGCCGAAAGTGAAAAAAGGTGCTTTTGAGGATAGAGTGCGCAGGAAAGCAGAGAGGGCCAAATTGTCTGGGGCATTTGAAGGGGTTCCAGGAGGCAGTGAGAAGCAGCATCACTTTTCCCCGCTGGCACCTTTGCTGTGGCAGCAAAAGCTGGACGTTTGTCTTTTTTGCTCCAAACAGCGCCGAAAGTGAAAAAAGGTGCTTTTGAGGATAGAGTGCGCAGGAAAGCAGAGAGGGCCAAATTGTCTGGGGCATTTGAAGGGGTTCCAGGAGGCAGTGAGGACCAGCATCACTTTTCCCCGCTGGCACATTTGCTGATGCAGCATAATCTGGACATTTTTCTTTTTTGCTCCAGAGTCTGCCGAGTATGAAATAAACGTGCTTTTGAGGCTCGAGTCCGCAGGAAAGCAGAGAGGGCCAAATTGTCTGGGGCATTTGAAGGGGTTCCAGGAGGCAGTGAGAAGCAGCATCACGTTTCCCTGCTGGCACATTTGCTGTGGCAGCAAATGCTGGAATTTTGTCTTTTTTGCTGCGGAGGCTGCCGAGAGTAAAAAAAAGTGTTTTTGAGGCTTGAGACCGCAGGAAAGCAGAGAGGGCCAAATTGTCTGGGGCATTTGAAGGGGTTCCAGGAGGCAGTGAGAAGCAGCATCACTTTTCCCCGCTGGCACCTTTGCTGTGGCAGCAAAAGCTGGACGTTTGTCTTTTTTGCTCCAAACAGCGCCGAAAGTGAAAAAAGGTGCTTTTGAGCATAGAGTGCGCAGGAAAGCAGAGAGGGCCAAATTGTCTGGGGCATTTGAAGGGGTTCCAGGAGGCAGTGAGGACCAGCATCACTTTTCCCCGCTGGCACCTTTGCTGATGCAGCATAAGCTGGACATTTTTCTTTTTTGCTCCAGAGTCTGCCGAGTATGAAATAAACGTGCTTTTGAGGCTCGAGTCCGCAGGAAAGCAGAGAGGGCCAAATTGTCTGGGGCATTTGAAGGGGTTCCAGGAGGCAGTGAGAAGCAGCATCACTTTTCCCCGCTGGCACCTTTGCTGTGGCAGCAAAAGCTGGACGTTTGTCTTTTTTGCTCCAAACAGCGCCAATAGTGAAAAAAGGTGCTTTTGAGGATAGACTTTTCAGGAAAGCAGAGAGGGCCAAATTGTCTGGGGCATTTGAAGGGGTTCCAGGAGGCAGTGAGAAGCAGCATCACTTTTCCCCGCTGGCACCTTTGCTGTGGCAGCAAAAGCTGGACGTTTGTCTTTTTTGCTCCAAACAGCGCCGAAAGTGAAAAAAGGTGCTTTTGAGGATAGACTTTTCAGGAAAGCAGAGAGGGCCAAATTGTCTGGGGCGTTTGAAGGGGTTCCAGGAGGCAGTGAGAAGCAGCATCACTTTTCCCCGCTGGCACCTTTACTGTGGCAGCAAAAGCTGGACGTTTGTCTTTTTTGCTCCAAACAGCGCCGAAAGTGAAAAAAGGTGCTTTTGAGGATAGAGTGCGCAGGAAAGCAGAGAGGGCCAAATTGTCTGGGGCATTTGAAGGGGTTCCAGGAGGCAGTGAGAAGCAGCATCACTTTTCCCCGCTGGCACCTTTGCTGTGGCAGCAAAAGCTGGACGTTTGTCTTTTTTGCTCCAAACAGCGCCGAAAGTGAAAAAAGGTGCTTTTGAGGATAGACTTTTCAGGAAAGCAGAGAGGGCCAAATTGTCTGGGGCATTTGAAGGGGTTCCAGGAGGCAGTGAGGACCAGCATCACTTTTCCCCGCTGGCACCTTTGCTGTGGCAGCAAAAGCTGGACGTTTGTCTTTTTTGCTCCAAACAGCGCCGAAAGTGAAAAAAGGTGCTTTTGAGGATAGAGTGCGCAGGAAAGCAGAGAGGGCCAAATTGTCTGGGGCATTTGAAGGGGTTCCAGGAGGCAGTGAGAAGCAGCATCACTTTTCCCCGCTGGCACCTTTGCTGTGGCAGCAAAAGCTGGACGTTTGTCTTTTTTGCTCCAAACAGCGCCGAAAGTGAAAAAAGGTGCTTTTGAGGATAGACTTTTCAGGAAAGCAGAGAGGGCCAAATTGTCTGGGGCATTTGAAGGGGTTCCAGGAGGCAGTGAGAAGCAGCATCACTTTTCCCCGCTGGCACCTTTGCTGTGGCAGCAAAAGCTGGACGTTTGTCTTTTTTGCTCCAAACAGCGCCGAAAGTGAAAAAAGGTGCTTTTGAGGATAGAGTGCGCAGGAAAGCAGAGAGGGCCAAATTGTCTGGGGCATTTGAAGGGGTTCCAGGAGGCAGTGAGAAGCAGCATCACTTTTCCCCGCTGGCACCTTTGCTGTGGCAGCAAAAGCTGGACGTTTGTCTTTTTTGCTCCAAACAGCGCCGAAAGTGAAAAAAGGTGCTTTTGAGGATAGAGTGCGCAGGAAAGCAGAGAGGGCCAAATTGTCTGGGGCATTTGAAGGGGTTCCAGGAGGCAGTGAGAAGCAGCATCACTTTTCCCCGCTGGCACCTTTGCTGTGGCAGCAAAAGCTGGACGTTTGTCTTTTTTGCTCCAAACAGCGCCGAAAGTGAAAAAAGGTGCTTTTGAGGATAGAGTGCGCAGGAAAGCAGAGAGGGCCAAATTGTCTGGGGCATTTGAAGGGGTTCCAGGAGGCAGTGAGGACCAGCATCACTTTTCCCCGCTGGCACCTTTGCTGTGGCAGCAAAAGCTGGACGTTTGTCTTTTTTGCTCCAAACAGCGCCGAAAGTGAAAAAAGGTGCTTTTGAGGATAGACTTTTCAGGAAAGCAGAGAGGGCCAAATTGTCTGGGGCATTTGAAGGGGTTCCAGGAGGCAGTGAGGACCAGCATCACTTTTCCCCGCTGGCACCTTTGCTGTGGCAGCAAAAGCTGGACGTTTGTCTTTTTTGCTCCAAACAGCGCCGAAAGTGAAAAAAGGTGCTTTTGAGGATAGAGTGCGCAGGAAAGCAGAGAGGGCCAAATTGTCTGGGGCATTTGAAGGGGTTCCAGGAGGCAGTGAGAAGCAGCATCACTTTTCCCCGCTGGCACCTTTGCTGTGGCAGCAAAAGCTGGACGTTTGTCTTTTTTGCTCCAAACAGCGCCGAAAGTGAAAAAAGGTGCTTTTGAGGATAGACTTTTCAGGAAAGCAGAGAGGGCCAAATTGTCTGGGGCATTTGAAGGGGTTCCAGGAGGCAGTGAGAAGCAGCATCACTTTTCCCCGCTGGCACCTTTGCTGTGGCAGCAAAAGCTGGACGTTTGTCTTTTTTGCTCCAAACAGCGCCGAAAGTGAAAAAAGGTGCTTTTGAGGATAGAGTGCGCAGGAAAGCAGAGAGGGCCAAATTGTCTGGGGCATTTGAAGGGGTTCCAGGAGGCAGTGAGAAGCAGCATCACTTTTCCCCGCTGGCACCTTTGCTGTGGCAGCAAAAGCTGGACGTTTGTCTTTTTTGCTCCAAACAGCGCCGAAAGTGAAAAAAGGTGCTTTTGAGGATAGAGTGCGCAGGAAAGCAGAGAGGGCCAAATTGTCTGGGGCATTTGAAGGGGTTCCAGGAGGCAGTGAGAAGCAGCATCACTTTTCCCCGCTGGCACCTTTGCTGTGGCAGCAAAAGCTGGACGTTTGTCTTTTTTGCTCCAAACAGCGCCGAAAGTGAAAAAAGGTGCTTTTGAGGATAGAGTGCGCAGGAAAGCAGAGAGGGCCAAATTGTCTGGGGCATTTGAAGGGGTTCCAGGAGGCAGTGAGGACCAGCATCACTTTTCCCCGCTGGCACCTTTGCTGTGGCAGCAAAAGCTGGACGTTTGTCTTTTTTGCTCCAAACAGCGCCGAAAGTGAAAAAAGGTGCTTTTGAGGATAGACTTTTCAGGAAAGCAGAGAGGGCCAAATTGTCTGGGGCATTTGAAGGGGTTCCAGGAGGCAGTGAGGACCAGCATCACTTTTCCCCGCTGGCACCTTTGCTGTGGCAGCAAAAGCTGGACGTTTGTCTTTTTTGCTCCAAACAGCGCCGAAAGTGAAAAAAGGTGCTTTTGAGGATAGACTTTTCAGGAAAGCAGAGAGGGCCAAATTGTCTGGGGCATTTGAAGGGGTTCCAGGAGGCAGTGAGAAGCAGCATCACTTTTCCCCGCTGGCACCTTTGCTGTGGCAGCAAAAGCTGGACGTTTGTCTTTTTTGCTCCAAACAGCGCCGAAAGTGAAAAAAGGTGCTTTTGAGGATAGCCTGCGCAGGAAAGCAGAGAGGGCCAAATTGTCTGGGGCATTTGAAGGGGTTCCAGGAGGCAGTGAGAAGCAGCATCACTTTTCCCCGCTGGCACCTTTGCTGTGGCAGCAAAAGCTGGACGTTTGTCTTTTTTGCTCCAAACAGCGCCGAAAGTGAAAAAAGGTGCATTTGAGGATAGAGTGCGCAGGAAAGCAGAGAGGGCCAAATTGTCTGGGGCATTTGAAGGGGTTCCAGGAGGCAGTGAGAAGCAGCATCACTTTTCCCCGCTGGCACCTTTGCTGTGGCAGCAAAAGCTGGACGTTTGTCTTTTTTGCTCCAAACAGCGCCGAAAGTGAAAAAAGGGGCTTTTGAGGATAGAGTGCGCAGGAAAGCAGAGAGGGCCAAATTGTCTGGGGCATTTGAAGGGGTTCCAGGAGGCAGTGAGAAGCAGCATCACTTTTCCCCGCTGGCACCTTTGCTGTGGCAGCAAAAGCTGGACGTTTGTCTTTTTTGCTCCAAACAGCGCCGAAAGTGAAAAAAGGTGCTTTTGAGGATAGACTTTTCAGGAAAGCAGAGAGGGCCAAATTGTCTGGGGCATTTGAAGGGGTTCCAGGAGGCAGTGAGAAGCAGCATCACTTTTCCCCGCTGGCACCTTTGCTGTGGCAGCAAAAGCTGGACGTTTGTCTTTTTTGCTCCAAACAGCGCCGAAAGTGAAAAAAGGTGCTTTTGAGGATAGAGTGCGCAGGAAAGCAGAGAGGGCCAAATTGTCTGGGGCATTTGAAGGGGTTCCAGGAGGCAGTGAGGACCAGCATCACTTTTCCCCGCTGGCACATTTGCTGATGCAGCATAATCTGGACATTTTTCTTTTTTGCTCCAGAGTCTGCCGAGTATGAAATAAACGTGCTTTTGAGGCTCGAGTCCGCAGGAAAGCAGAGAGGGCCAAATTGTCTGGGGCATTTGAAGGGGTTCCAGGAGGCAGTGAGAAGCAGCATCACGTTTCCCTGCTGGCACATTTGCTGTGGCAGCAAATGCTGGAATTTTGTCTTTTTTGCTGCGGAGGCTGCCGAGAGTAAAAAAAAGTGTTTTTGAGGCTTGAGACCGCAGGAAAGCAGAGAGGGCCAAATTGTCTGGGGCATTTGAAGGGGTTCCAGGAGGCAGTGAGAAGCAGCATCACTTTTCCCCGCTGGCACCTTTGCTGTGGCAGCAAAAGCTGGACGTTTGTCTTTTTTGCTCCAAACAGCGCCGAAAGTGAAAAAAGGTGCTTTTGAGGATAGAGTGCGCAGGAAAGCAGAGAGGGCCAAATTGTCTGGGGCATTTGAAGGGGTTCCAGGAGGCAGTGAGAAGCAGCATCACTTTTCCCCGCTGGCACCTTTGCTGTGGCAGCAAAAGCTGGACGTTTGTCTTTTTTGCTCCAAACAGCGCCGAAAGTGAAAAAAGGTGCTTTTGAGGATAGCGTGCGCAGGAAAGCAGAGAGGGCCAAATTGTCTGGGGCATTTGAAGGGGTTCCAGGAGGCAGTGAGAAGCAGCATCACTTTTCCCCGCTGGCACCTTTGCTGTGGCAGCAAAAGCTGGACGTTTGTCTTTTTTGCTCCAAACAGCGCCGAAAGTGAAAAAAGGTGCTTTTGAGGATAGACTTTTCAGGAAAGCAGAGAGGGCCAAATTGTCTGGGGCATTTGAAGGGGTTCCAGGAGGCAGTGAGAAGCAGCATCACTTTTCCCCGCTGGCACCTTTGCTGTGGCAGCAAAAGCTGGACGTTTGTCTTTTTTGCTCCAAACAGCGCCGAAAGTGAAAAAAGGTGCTTTTGAGGATAGACTTTTCAGGAAAGCAGAGAGGGCCAAATTGTCTGGGGCGTTTGAAGGGGTTCCAGGAGGCAGTGAGAAGCAGCATCACTTTTCCCCGCTGGCACCTTTGCTGTGGCAGCAAAAGCTGGACGTTTGTCTTTTGTGCTCCAAACAGCGCCGAAAGTGAAAAAAGGTGCTTTTGAGGATAGAGTGCGCAGGAAAGCAGAGAGGGCCAAATTGTCTGGGGCATTTGAAGGGGTTCCAGGAGGCAGTGAGAAGCAGCATCACTTTTCCCCGCTGGCACCTTTGCTGTGGCAGCAAAAGCTGGACGTTTGTCTTTTTTGCTCCAAACAGCGCCGAAAGTGAAAAAAGGTGCTTTTGAGGATAGAGTGCGCAGGAAAGCAGAGAGGGCCAAATTGTCTGGGGCATTTGAAGGGGTTCCAGGAGGCAGTGAGAAGCAGGATCACTTTTCCCCGCTGGCACCTTTGCTGTGGCAGCAAAAGCTGGACGTTTGTCTTTTTTGCTCCAAACAGCGCCGAAAGTGAAAAAAGGTGCTTTTGAGGATAGACTTTTCAGGAAAGCAGAGAGGGCCAAATTGTCTGGGGCATTTGAAGGGGTTCCAGGAGGCAGTGAGAAGCAGCATCACTTTTCCCCGCTGGCACCTTTGCTGTGGCAGCAAAAGCTGGACGTTTGTCTTTTTTGCTCCAAACAGCGCCGAAAGTGAAAAAAGGTGCTTTTGAGGATAGAGTGCGCAGGAAAGCAGAGAGGGCCAAATTGTCTGGGGCATTTGAAGGGGTTCCAGGAGGCAGTGAGAAGCAGCATCACTTTTCCCCGCTGGCACCTTTGCTGTGGCAGCAAAAGCTGGACGTTTGTCTTTTTTGCTCCAAACAGCGCCGAAAGTGAAAAAAGGTGCTTTTGAGGATAGACTTTTCAGGAAAGCAGATAGGGCCAAATTGTCTGGGGCATTTGAAGGGGTTCCAGGAGGCAGTGAGAAGCAGCATCACTTTTCCCCGCTGGCACCTTTGCTGTGGCAGCAAAAGCTGGACGTTTGTCTTTTTTGCTCCAAACAGCGCCGAAAGTGAAAAAAGGTGCTTTTGAGGACAGACTTTTCAGGAAAGCAGAGAGGGCCAAATTGTCTGGGGCATTTGAAGGGGTTCCAGGAGGCAGTGAGAAGCAGCATCACTTTTCCCCGCTGGCACCTTTGCTGTGGCAGCAAAAGCTGGACGTTTGTCTTTTTTGCTCCAAACAGCGCCGAAAGTGAAAAAAGGTGCTTTTGAGGATAGAGTGCGCAGGAAAGCAGAGAGGGCCAAATTGTCTGGGGCATTTGAAGGGGTTCCAGGAGGCAGTGAGAAGCAGCATCACTTTTCCCCGCTGGCACCTTTGCTGTGGCAGCAAAAGCTGGACGTTTGTCTTTTTTGCTCCAAACAGCGCCGAAAGTGAAAAAAGGTGCTTTTGAGGATAGACTTTTCAGGAAAGCAGATAGGGCCAAATTGTCTGGGGCATTTGAAGGGGTTCCAGGAGGCAGTGAGAAGCAGCATCACTTTTCCCCGCTGGCACCTTTGCTGTGGCAGCAAAAGCTGGACGTTTGTCTTTTTTGCTCCAAACAGCGCCGAAAGTGAAAAAAGGTGCTTTTGAGGACAGACTTTTCAGGAAAGCAGAGAGGGCCAAAATTGTCTGGGGCATTTGAAGGGGTTCCAGGAGGCAGTGAGAAGCAGCATCACTTTTCCCCGCTGGCACCTTTGCTGTGGCAGCAAAAGCTGGACGTTTGTCTTATTTGCTCCAAACAGCGCCGAAAGTGAAAAAAGGTGCTTTTGAGGATAGAGTGCGCAGGAAAGCAGAGAGGGCCAAATTGTCTGGGGCATTTGAAGGGGTTCCAGGAGGCAGTGAGAAGCAGCATCACTTTTCCCCGCTGGCACCTTTGCTGTGGCAGCAAAAGCTGGACGTTTGTCTTTTTTGCTCCAAACAGCGCCGAAAGTGAAAAAAGGTGCTTTTGAGGATAGAGTGCGCAGGAAAGCAGAGAGGGCCAAATTGTCTGGGGCATTTGAAGGGGTTCCAGGAGGCAGTGAGAAGCAGCATCACTTTTCCCCGCTGGCACCTTTGCTGTGGCAGCAAAAGCTGGACGTTTGTCTTTTTTGCTCCAAACAGCGCCGAAAGTGAAAAAAGGTGCTTTTGAGGATAGACTTTTCAGGAAAGCAGAGAGGGCCAAATTGTCTGGGGCATTTGAAGGGGTTCCAGGAGGCAGTGAGAAGCAACATCACTTTTCCCCGCTGGCACCTTTGCTGTGGCAGCAAAAGCTGGACGTTTGTCTTTTTTGCTCCAAACAGCGCCGAAAGTGAAAAAAGGTGCTTTGGAGGATAGCGTGCGCAGGAAAGCAGAGAGGGCCAAATTGTCTGGGGCATTTGAAGGGGTTCCAGGAGGCAGTGAGAAGCAGCATCACTTTTCCCCGCTGGCACCTTTGCTGTGGCAGCAAAAGCTGGACGTTTGTCTTTTTTGCTCCAAACAGCGCCGAAAGTGAAAAAAGGTGCTTTTGAGGATAGCGTGCGCAGGAAAGCAGAGAGGGCCAAATTGTCTGGGGCATTTGAAGGGGTTCCAGGAGGCAGTGAGAAGCAGCATCACTTTTCCCCGCTGGCACCTTTGCTGTGGCAGCAAAAGCTGGACGTTTGTCTTTTTTGCTCCAAACAGCGCCGAAAGTGAAAAAAGGTGCTTTTGAGGATAGAGTGCGCAGGAAAGCAGAGAGGGCCAAATTGTCTGGGGCATTTGAAGGGGTTCCAGGAGGCAGTGAGAAGCAGCATCACTTTTCCCTGCTGGCACCTTTGCTGTGGCAGCAAAAGCTGGACGTTTGTCTTTTTTGCTCCAAACAGCGCCGAAAGTGAAAAAAGGTGCTTTTGAGGATAGAGTGCGCAGGAAAGCAGAGAGGGCCAAATTGTCTGGGGCATTTGAAGGGGTTCCAGGAGGCAGTGAGAAGCAGCATCACTTTTCCCGCTGGCACCTTTACTGTGGCAGCAAAAGCTGGACGTTTGTCTTTTTTGCTCCAAACAGCGCCGAAAGTGAAAAAAGGTGCTTTTGAGGATAGCGTGCGCAGGAAAGCAGAGAGGGCCATATTGTCTGGGGCATTTGAAGGGGTTCCAGGAGGCAGTGAGAAGCAGCATCACTTTTCCCCGCTGGCACCTT
Organism: Vanellus vanellus; assembly: GCF_965231255.1. Taxonomy (NCBI): domain Eukaryota; kingdom Metazoa; phylum Chordata; class Aves; order Charadriiformes; family Charadriidae; genus Vanellus; species Vanellus vanellus. The sequence goes on along the minus strand of NW_028127234.1, from coordinate 26,890 downwards.
TGCTGTGGCAGCAAAAGCTGGACGTTTGTCTTTTTTGCTCCAAACAGCGCCGAAAGTGAAAAAAGGTGCTTTGAGGATAGACTTTTCAGGAAAGCAGAGAGGGCCAAATTGTCTGGGGCATTTGAAGGGGTTCCAGGAGGCAGTGAGAAGCAGCATCACTTTTCCCCGCTGGCACCTTTGCTGTGGCAGCAAAAGCTGGACGTTTGTCTTTTTTGCTCCAAACAGCGCCGAAAGTGAAAAAAGGTGCTTTTGAGGATAGACTTTTCAGGAAAGCAGAGAGGGCCAAATTGTCTGCGGCATTTGAAGGGGTTCCAGGAGGCAGTGAGAAGCAGCATCACTTTTCCCCGCTGGCACCTTTGCTGTGGCAGCAAAAGCTGGCGTTTGTCTTTTTTGCTCCAAACAGCGCCGAAAGTGAAAAAAGGTGCTTTTGAGGATAGACTTTTCAGGAAAGCAGAGAGGGCCAAATTGTCTGGGGCATTTGAAGGGGTTCCAGGAGGCAGTGAGAAGCAGCATCACTTTTCCCCGCTGGCACCTTTGCTGTGGCAGCAAAAGCTGGACGTTTGTCTTTTTTGCTCCAAACAGCGCCGAAAGTGAAAAAAGGTGCTTTTGAGGATAGCGTGCGCAGGAAAGCAGAGAGGGCCAAATTGTCTGGGGCATTTGAAGGGGTTCCAGGAGGCAGTGAGAAGCAGCATCACTTTTCCCCGCTGGCACCTTTGCTGTGGCAGCAAAAGCTGGACGTTTGTCTTTTTTGCTCCAAACAGCGCCGAAAGTGAAAAAAGGTGCTTTTGAGGATAGACTTTTCAGGAAAGCAGAGAGGGCCAAATTGTCTGGGGCATTTGAAGGGGTTCCAGGAGGCAGTGAGAAGCAGCATCACTTTTCCCCGCTGGCACCTTTGCTGTGGCAGCAAAAGCTGGACGTTTGTCTTTTTTGCTCCAAACAGCGCCGAAAGTGAAAAAAGGTGCTTTTGAGGATAGCGTGCGCAGGAAAGCAGAGAGGGCCAAATTGTCTGGGGCATTTGAAGGGGTTCCAGGAGGCAGTGAGAAGCAGCATCACTTTTCCCCGCTGGCACCTTTGCTGTGGCAGCAAAAGCTGGACGTTTGTCTTTTTTGCTCCAAACAGCGCCGAAAGTGAAAAAAGGTGCTTTTGAGGATAGAGTGCGCAGGAAAGCAGAGAGGGCCAAATTGTCTGGGGCATTTGAAGGGGTTCCAGGAGGCAGTGAGAAGCAGGATCACTTTTCCCCGCTGGCACCTTTGCTGTGGCAGCAAAAGCTGGACGTTTGTCTTTTTTGCTCCAAACAGCGCCGAAAGTGAAAAAAGGTGCTTTTGAGGATAGCGTGCGCAGGAAAGCAGAGAGGGCCAAATTGTCTGGGGCATTTGAAGGGGTTCCAGGAGGCAGTGAGAAGCAGCATCACTTTTCCCCGCTGGCACCTTTGCTGTGGCAGCAAAAGCTGGACGTTTGTCTTTTTTGCTCCAAACAGCGCCGAAAGTGAAAAAAGGTGCTTTTGAGGATAGAGTGCGCAGGAAAGCAGAGAGGGCCAAATTGTCTGGGGCATTTGAAGGGGTTCCAGGAGGCAGTGAGAAGCAGCATCACTTTTCCCCGCTGGCACCTTTGCTGTGGCAGCAAAAGCTGGACGTTTGTCTTTTTTGCTCCAAACAGCGCCGAAAGTGAAAAAAGGTGCTTTTGAGGATAGACTTTTCAGGAAAGCAGATAGGGCCAAATTGTCTGGGGCATTTGAAGGGGTTCCAGGAGGCAGTGAGAAGCAGCATCACTTTTCCCCGCTGGCACCTTTGCTGTGGCAGCAAAAGCTGGACGTTTGTCTTTTTTGCTCCAAACAGCGCCGAAAGTGAAAAAAGGTGCTTTTGAGGACAGACTTTTCAGGAAAGCAGAGAGGGCCAAATTGTCTGGGGCATTTGAAGGGGTTCCAGGAGGCAGTGAGAAGCAGCATCACTTTTCCCCGCTGGCACCTTTGCTGTGGCAGCAAAAGCTGGACGTTTGTCTTTTTTGCTCCAAACAGCGCCGAAAGTGAAAAAAGGTGCTTTTGAGGATAGACTTTTCAGGAAAGCAGAGAGGGCCAAATTGTCTGGGGCATTTGAAGGGGTTCCAGGAGGCAGTGAGAAGCAGCATCACTTTTCCCCGCTGGCACCTTTGCTGTGGCAGCAAAAGCTGGACGTTTGTCTTTTTTGCTCCAAACAGCGCCGAAAGTGAAAAAAGGTGCTTTTGAGGATAGAGTGCGCAGGAAAGCAGAGAGGGCCAAATTGTCTGGGGCATTTGAAGGGGTTCCAGGAGGCAGTGAGAAGCAACATCACTTTTCCCCGCTGGCACCTTTGCTGTGGCAGCAAAAGCTGGACGTTTGTCTTTTTTGCTCCAAACAGCGCCGAAAGTGAAAAAAGGTGCTTTGGAGGATAGCGTGCGCAGGAAAGCAGAGAGGGCCAAATTGTCTGGGGCATTTGAAGGGGTTCCAGGAGGCAGTGAGAAGCAGCATCACTTTTCCCCGCTGGCACCTTTGCTGTGGCAGCAAAAGCTGGACGTTTGTCTTTTTTGCTCCAAACAGCGCCGAAAGTGAAAAAAGGTGCTTTTGAGGATAGCGTGCGCAGGAAAGCAGAGAGGGCCAAATTGTCTGGGGCATTTGAAGGGGTTCCAGGAGGCAGTGAGAAGCAGCATCACTTTTCCCCGCTGGCACCTTTGCTGTGGCAGCAAAAGCTGGACGTTTGTCTTTTTTGCTCCAAACAGCGCCGAAAGTGAAAAAAGGTGCTTTTGAGGATAGAGTGCGCAGGAAAGCAGAGAGGGCCAAATTGTCTGGGGCATTTGAAGGGGTTCCAGGAGGCAGTGAGAAGCAGCATCACTTTTCCCTGCTGGCACCTTTGCTGTGGCAGCAAAAGCTGGACGTTTGTCTTTTTTGCTCCAAACAGCGCCGAAAGTGAAAAAAGGTGCTTTTGAGGATAGAGTGCGCAGGAAAGCAGAGAGGGCCAAATTGTCTGGGGCATTTGAAGGGGTTCCAGGAGGCAGTGAGAAGCAGCATCACTTTTTCCCGCTGGCACCTTTACTGTGGCAGCAAAAGCTGGACGTTTGTCTTTTTTGCTCCAAACAGCGCCGAAAGTGAAAAAAGGTGCTTTTGAGGATAGCGTGCGCAGGAAAGCAGAGAGGGCCATATTGTCTGGGGCATTTGAAGGGGTTCCAGGAGGCAGTGAGAAGCAGCATCACTTTTCCCCGCTGGCACCTTTGCTGTGGCAGCAAAAGCTGGACGTTTGTCTTTTTTGCTCCAAACAGCGCCGAAAGTGAAAAAAGGTGCTTTGAGGATAGACTTTTCAGGAAAGCAGAGAGGGCCAAATTGTCTGGGGCATTTGAAGGGGTTCCAGGAGGCAGTGAGAAGCAGCATCACTTTTCCCCGCTGGCACCTTTGCTGTGGCAGCAAAAGCTGGACGTTTGTCTTTTTTGCTCCAAACAGCGCCGAAAGTGAAAAAAGGTGCTTTTGAGGATAGACTTTTCAGGAAAGCAGATAGGGCCAAATTGTCTGGGGCATTTGAAGGGGTTCCAGGAGGCAGTGAGAAGCAGCATCACTTTTCCCCGCTGGCACCTTTGCTGTGGCAGCAAAAGCTGGACGTTTGTCTTATTTGCTCCAAACAGCGCCGAAAGTGAAAAAAGGTGCTTTTGAGGATAGCGTGCGCAGGAAAGCAGAGAGGGCCAAATTGTCTGGGGCATTTGAAGGGGTTCCAGGAGGCAGTGAGAAGCAGCATCACTTTTCCCCGCTGGCACCTTTGCTGTGGCAGCAAAAGCTGGACGTTTGTCTTTTTTGCTCCAAACAGCGCCGAAAGTGAAAAAAGGTGCTTTTGAGGATAGAGTGCGCAGGAAAGCAGAGAGGGCCAAATTGTCTGGGGCATTTGAAGGGGTTCCAGGAGGCAGTGAGAAGCAGCATCACTTTTCCCTGCTGGCACCTTTGCTGTGGCAGCAAAAGCTGGACGTTTGTCTTTTTTGCTCCAAACAGCGCCGAAAGTGAAAAAAGGTGCTTTTGAGGATAGACTTTTCAGGAAAGCAGAGAGGGCCAAATTGTCTGGGGCATTTGAAGGGGTTCCAGGAGGCAGTGAGAAGCAGCATCACTTTTCCCCGCTGGCACACCCTTTGCCCTTGTGGGCCTAAAAGCTGGACGTTTGTCTTTTTTTGCTCCTAAACAGCGCCGGAAAGTGAAAAAAGGGTGCTTTTGGAGGATAGACTTTTTCAGAAGCAGAGAGGGCCAAATTGTCCTGCAGCATTTGAAGGGTTCCAGGAGGCAGTGAGAAGCAGCATCACTTTTCCCGCTGGCACCTTTGCTGTGGCAGCAAAAGCTGGACGTTTGTCTTTTTTGCTCCAAACAGCGCCGAAAGTGAAAAAAGGTGCTTTTGAGGATAGACTTTTCAGGAAAGCAGAGAGGGCCAAATTGTCTGCGGCATTTGAAGGGGTTCCAGGAGGCAGTGAGAAGCAGCATCACTTTTCCCCGCTGGCACCTTGCTGTGGCAGCAAAAGCTGGACGTTTGTCTTTTTTGCTCCAAACAGCGCCGAAAGTGAAAAAAGGTGCTTTTGAGGATAGCTTGCTCAGGAAAGCAGAGAGGGCCAAAATTGTCTGGGGCATTTGAAGGGGGTTCCAGGAGGCAGTGAGAAGCAGCATCACTTTTCCCCGCTGGCACCTTTGCTGTGGCAGCAAAAGCTGGACGTTTGTCTTTTTTGCTCCAAACAGCGCCGAAAGTGAAAAAAGGTGCTTTTGAGGATAGGACGTTGCAGGAAAGCAGAGAGGCCAAATTGTCTGGGGCATTTGAAGGGGTTCCAGGAGGCAGTGAGAAGCAGCATCACTTTTCCCCGCTGGCACCTTTGCTGTGGCAGCAAAAGCTGGACGTTTGTCTTTTTTGCTCCAAACAGCGCCGAAAGTGAAAAAGGTGCTTTTGAGGATAGACTTTCAGGAAAGCAGAGAGGGCCAAATTGTCTGGGGCATTTGAAGGGGTTCCAGGAGGCAGTGAGAAGCAGCATCACTTTTCCCCGCTGGCACCTTTGCTGTGGCAGCAAAAGCTGGACGTTTGTCTTTTTTGCTCCAAACAGCGCCCGAAAGTGAAAAAAGGTGCTTTTGAGGATAGCGTGCGCAGGAAAGCAGAGAGGGCCAAATTGTCTGGGGCATTTGAAGGGTTCCAGGAGGCAGTGAGAAGCAGGATCACTTTTCCCCGCTGGCACCTTTGCTGTGGCAGCAAAAGCTGGACGTTTGTCTTTTTGCTCCAAACAGCGCCGAAAGTGAAAAAAGGTGCTTTTGAGGATAGCGTGCGCAGGAAAGCAGAGAGGGCCAAATTGTCTGGGGCATTTGAAGGGGTTCCAGGAGGCAGTGAGAAGCAGCATCACTTTTCCCCGCTGGCACCTTTGCTGTGGCAGCAAAAGCTGGACGTTTGTCTTTTTGCTCCAAACAGCGCCGAAAGTGAAAAAAGGTGCTTTTGAGGATAGAGTGGCAGGAAAGCAGAGAGGGCCAAATTGTCTGGGGCATTTGAAGGGGTTCCAGGAGGCAGTGAGAAGCAGCATCACTTTTCCCCGCTGGCACCTTTGCTGTGGCAGCAAAAGCTGGACGTTTGTCTTTTTTGCTCCAAACAGCGCCGAAAGTGAAAAAAGGTGCTTTTGAGGATAGACTTTGCAGGAAGCAGAGAGGGCCAAATTGTCTGGGGCATTTGAAGGGTTCCAGGAGGCAGTGAGACCAGCATCACTTTCCCGCTGGCACCTTTGCTGTGGCAGCAAAAGCTGGACGTTTGTCTTTTTTGCTCCAAACAGCGCCGAAAGTGAAAAAGGTGCTTTTGAGGATAGCGTGCCAGGAAAGCAGAGAGGGCCAAATTGTCTGGGGCATTTGAAGGGGTTCCAGGAGGCAGTGAGAAGCAGCATCACTTTCCCCGCTGGCACCTTTGCTGTGGCAGCAAAAGCTGGACGTTTGTCTTTTTGCTCCAAACAGCGCCGAAAGTGAAAAAAGGTGCTTTTGAGGATAGACTTGCAGGAAAGCAGAGAGGGCCAAATTGTCTGGGGCATTTGAAGGGGTTCCCAGGAGGCAGTGAGAAGCAGCATCACTTTTCCCCGCTGGCACCTTTGCTGTGGCAGCAAAAGCTGGACGTTTGTCTTTTTTGCTCCAAACAGCGCCGAAAGTGAAAAAAGGTGCTTTTGAGGATAGACTTTTCAGGAAAGCAGAGAGGGCCAAATTGTCTGGGGCATTTGAAGGGGTTCCAGGAGGCAGTGAGAAGCAGCATCACTTTTCCCCGCTGGCACCTTTGCTGTGGCAGCAAAAGCTGGACGTTTGTCTTTTTTGCTCCAAACAGCGCCGAAAGTGAAAAAAGGTGCTTTTGAGGACAGACTTTTCAGGAAAGCAGAGAGGGCCAAATTGTCTGGGGCATTTGAAGGGGTTCCAGGAGGCAGTGAGAAGCAGCATCACTTTTCCCCGCTGGCACCTTTGCTGTGGCAGCAAAAGCTGGGACGTTTGTCTTTTTGCTCCAAACAGCGCCGAAAGTGAAAAAAGGTGCTTTTGAGGATAGACTTTTCAGGAAAGCAGAGAGGGCCAAATTGTCTGGGGCATTTTGAAGGGGTTCCAGGAGGCAGTGAGAAGCAGCATCACTTTTCCCCGCTGGCACCTTTGCTGTGGCAGCAAAAGCTGGACGTTTGTCTTTTTTGCTCCAAACAGCGCCGAAAGTGAAAAAAGGTGCTTTTGAGGATAGAGTGCGCAGGAAAGCAGAGAGGGCCAAATTGTCTGGGGCATTTGAAGGGGTTCCAGGAGGCAGTGAGAAGCAGCATCACTTTTCCCCGCTGGCACCTTTGCTGTGGCAGCAAAAGCTGGACGTTTGTCTTTTTTGCTCCAAACAGCGCCGAAAGTGAAAAAAGGTGCTTTTGAGGATAGAGTGCGCAGGAAAGCAGAGAGGGGCCAAATTGTCTGGGGCATTTGAAGGGGTTCCAGGAGGCAGTGAGAAGCAGCATCACTTTTCCCCGCTGGCACCTTTTGCTGTGGCAGCAAAAGCTGGACGTTTGTCTTTTTTGCTCCAAACAGCGCCGAAAGTGAAAAAAGGTGCTTTTGAGGATAGAGTGCGCAGGAAAGCAGAGAGGGCCAAATTGTCTGGGGCATTTGAAGGGGTTCCAGGAGGCAGTGAGGACCAGCATCACTTTTCCCCGCTGGCACATTTGCTGATGCAGCATAATCTGGACATTTTTTTTTTTGCTCCAGAGTCTGCCGAGTATGAAATAAACGTGCTTTTGAGGCTCGAGTCCGCAGGAAAGCAGAGAGGGCCAAATTGTCTGGGGCATTTGAAGGGTTCCAGGAGGCAGTGAGAAGCAGCATCACGTTTCCCTGCTGGCACATTTGCTGTGGCAGCAAATGCTGGAATTTTGTCTTTTTTGCTGCGGAGGCTGCCGAGAGTAAAAAAAGTGTTTTTGAGGCTTGAGACCGCAGGAAAGCAGAGAGGGCCAAATTATCTGGGGCATTTGAAGGGGTTCCAGGAGGCAGTGAGAAGCAGCATCACTTTTCCCCGCTGGCACCTTTGCTGTGGCAGCAAAAGCTGGACGTTTGTCTTTTTTGCTCCAAACAGCGCCGAAAGTGAAAAAAGGTGCTTTTGAGGATAGAGTGCGCAGGAAAGCAGAGAGGGCCAAATTGTCTGGGGCATTTGAAGGGGTTCCAGGAGGCAGTGAGAAGCAGCATCACTTTTCCCCGCTGGCACCTTTGCTGTGGCAGCAAAAGCTGGACGTTTGTCTTTTTTGCTCCAAACAGCGCCGAAAGTGAAAAAAGGTGCTTTTGAGGATAGAGTGCGCCGGAAAGCAGAGAGGCCAAATTGTCTGGGGGCATTTGAAGGAGTTCTAGGGGTCAGTGAGGACCAGCATCACTTTTCCCCGCTGGCACCTTTGCTGTGGCAGCAAAAGCTGGACGTTTGTCTTTTTGCTCCAGACAGCGCCGAAAGTGAAAAAAGGTGCTTTTGAGGATAGAGTCCTCAGGAAAGCAGAGAGGGCCAAATTGTCTGGGGCATTTGAAGGGGTTCCAGGAGGCAGTGAGAAGCCAGCATCACTTTTCCCCGCTGGCACCTTTGCTGTGGCAGCAAAAGCTGGACGTTTGTCTTTTTTGCTCCAGAGAGCGCCGAAAGTGAAAAAAGGTGCTTTTGAGGATAGAGTCCTCAGGAAAGCAGAGAGGGCCAAATTGTCTGGGGCATTTGAAGGGGTTCCAGGAGGCAGTGAGAACCAGCATCACTTTTCCCCGCTGGCACCTTTGCTGTGGCAGCAACAGCTGGACGTTTGTCTTTTTTGTCCAAGAGCGCCGAAAGTGAAAAAAGGTGCTTTTGAGGATAGAGTCCTCAGGAAAGCAGAGAGGGCCAAATTGTCTGGGGCATTTGAAGGGGTTCCAGGAGGCAGTGAGAACCAGCATCACTTTTCCCCGCTGGCACCTTTGCTGTGGCAGCAAAAGCTGGACGTTTGTCTTTTTTGCTCCAACAGCGCCGAAAGTGAAAAAAGGTGCTTTTGAGGATAGAGTCCTCAGGAAAGCAGAGAGGGCCAAATTGTCTGGGGCATTTGAAGGGGTTCCAGGAGGCAGTGAGAAGCAGCATCACTTTTCCCCGCTGCCACCTTTGCTGTGGCAGCAAAAGCTGGACGTTTGTCTTTTTTGCTCCAAACAGCGCCGAAAGTGAAAAAAGGTGCTTTTGAGGATAGCGTGCGCAGGAAAGCAGAGAGGGCCAAATTGTCTGGGGCATTTGAAGGGGTTCCAGGAGGCAGTGAGAAGCAGCATCACTTTTCCCCGCTGGCACCTTTGCTGTGGCAGCAAAAGCTGGACGTTTGTCTTTTTTGCTCCAAACAGCGCCGAAAGTGAAAAAAGGTGCTTTTGAGGATAGCGTGCGCAGGAAAGCAGAGAGGGCCAAATTGTCTGGGGCATTTGAAGGGGTTCCAGGAGGCAGTGAGAAGCAGCATCACTTTTCCCCGCTGGCACCTTTGCTGTGGCAGCAAAAGCTGGACGTTTGTCTTTTTTGCTCCAAACAGCGCCGAAAGTGAAAAAAGGTGCTTTTGAGGATAGAGTGCGCAGGAAAGCAGAGAGGGCCAAATTGTCTGGGGCATTTGAAGGGGTTCCAGGAGGCAGTGAGAAGCAGCATCACTTTTCCCTGCTGGCACCTTTGCTGTGGCAGCAAAAGCTGGACGTTTGTCTTTTTTGCTCCAAACAGCGCCGAAAGTGAAAAAAGGTGCTTTTGAGGATAGACTTTTCAGGAAAGCAGAGAGGGCCAAATTGTCTGGGGCATTTGAAGGGGTTCCAGGAGGCAGTGAGAAGCAGCATCACTTTTCCCCGCTGGCACCTTTGCTGTGGCAGCAAAAGCTGGACGTTTGTCTTTTTTGCTCCAAACAGCGCCGAAAGTGAAAAAAGGTGCTTTTGAGGATAGCGTGCGCAGGAAAGCAGAGAGGGCCAAATTGTCTGGGGCATTTGAAGGGGTTCCAGGAGGCAGTGAGAAGCAGCATCACTTTTCCCCGCTGGCACCTTTGCTGTGGCAGCAAAAGCTGGACGTTTGTCTTTTTTGCTCCAAACAGCGCCGAAAGTGAAAAAAGGTGCTTTTGAGGATAGAGTGCGCAGGAAAGCAGAGAGGGCCAAATTGTCTGGGGCATTTGAAGGGGTTCCAGGAGGCAGTGAGAAGCAGGATCACTTTTCCCCGCTGGCACCTTTGCTGTGGCAGCAAAAGCTGGACGTTTGTCTTTTTTGCTCCAAACAGCGCCGAAAGTGAAAAAAGGTGCTTTTGAGGATAGACTTTTCAGGAAAGCAGAGAGGGCCAAATTGTCTGGGGCATTTGAAGGGGTTCCAGGAGGCAGTAAGGACCAGCATCACTTTTCCCCGCTGGCACCTTTGCTGTGGCAGCAAAAGCTGGACGTTTGTCTTTTTTGCTCCAAACAGCGCCAATAGTGAAAAAAGGTGCTTTTGAGGATAGACTTTTCAGGAAAGCAGAGAGGGCCAAATTGTATGGGGCATTTGAAGGGGTTCCAGGAGGCAGTGAGAAGCAGCATCACTTTTCCCCGCTGGCACCTTTGCTGTGGCAGCAAAAGCTGGACGTTTGTCTTTTTTGCTCCAAACAGCGCCGAAAGTGAAAAAAGGTGCTTTTGAGGATAGACTTTTCAGGAAAGCAGAGAGGGCCAAATTGTCTGGGGCATTTGAAGGGGTTCCAGGAGGCAGTGAGAAGCAGCATCACTTTTCCCCGCTGGCACCTTTGCTGTGGCAGCAAAAGCTGGACGTTTGTCTTTTTTGCTCCAAACAGCGCCAATAGTGAAAAAAGGGGCTTTTGAGGATAGACTTTTCAGGAAAGCAGAGAGGGCCAAATTGTCTGGGGCATTTGAAGGGGTTCCAGGAGGCAGTGAGAAGCAGCATCACTTTTCCCCGCTGGCACCTTTGCTGTGGCAGCAAAAGCTGGACGTTTGTCTTTTTTGCTCCAAACAGCGCCGAAAGTGAAAAAAGGTGCTTTTGAGGATAGACTTTTCAGGAAAGCAGAGAGGGCCAAATTGTCTGGGGCATTTGAAGGGGTTCCAGGAGGCAGTGAGAAGCAACATCACTTTTCCCCGCTGGCACCTTTGCTGTGGCAGCAAAAGCTGGACGTTTGTCTTTTTTGCTCCAAACAGCGCCGAAAGTGAAAAAAGGTGCTTTTGAGGATAGCGTGCGCAGGAAAGCAGAGAGGGCCAAATTGTCTGGGGCATTTGAAGGGGTTCCAGGAGGCAGTGAGAAGCAGCATCACTTTTCCCCGCTGGCACCTTTGCTGTGGCAGCAAAAGCTGGACGTTTGTCTTTTTTGCTCCAAACAGCGCCGAAAGTGAAAAAAGGTGCTTTTGAGGATAGCGTGCGCAGGAAAGCAGAGAGGGCCAAATTGTCTGGGGCATTTGAAGGGGTTCCAGGAGGCAGTGAGAAGCAGCATCACTTTTCCCCGCTGGCACCTTTGCTGTGGCAGCAAAAGCTGGACGTTTGTCTTTTTTGCTCCAAACAGCGCCGAAAGTGAAAAAAGGTGCTTTTGAGGATAGAGTGCGCAGGAAAGCAGAGAGGGCCAAATTGTCTGGGGCATTTGAAGGGGTTCCAGGAGGCAGTGAGAAGCAGCATCACTTTTCCCTGCTGGCACCTTTGCTGTGGCAGCAAAAGCTGGACGTTTGTCTTTTTTGCTCCAAACAGCGCCGAAAGTGAAAAAAGGTGCTTTTGAGGATAGAGTGCGCAGGAAAGCAGAGAGGGCCAAATTGTCTGGGGCATTTGAAGGGGTTCCAGGAGGCAGTGAGAAGCAGCATCACTTTTCCCGCTGGCACCTTTACTGTGGCAGCAAAAGCTGGACGTTTGTCTTTTTTGCTCCAAACAGCGCCGAAAGTGAAAAAAGGTGCTTTTGAGGATAGACTTTTCAGGAAAGCAGAGAGGGCCATATTGTCTGGGGCATTTGAAGGGGTTCCAGGAGGCAGTGAGAAGCAGCATCACTTTTCCCCGCTGGCACCTTTGCTGTGGCAGCAAAAGCTGGACGTTTGTCTTTTTTGCTCCAAACAGCGCCGAAAGTGAAAAAAGGTGCTTTGAGGATAGACTTTTCAGGAAAGCAGAGAGGGCCAAATTGTCTGGGGCATTTGAAGGGGTTCCAGGAGGCAGTGAGAAGCAGCATCACTTTTCCCCGCTGGCACCTTTGCTGTGGCAGCAAAAGCTGGACGTTTGTCTTTTTTGCTCCAAACAGCGCCGAAAGTGAAAAAAGGTGCTTTTGAGGATAGACTTTTCAGGAAAGCAGATAGGGCCAAATTGTCTGGGGCATTTGAAGGGGTTCCAGGAGGCAGTGAGAAGCAGCATCACTTTTCCCCGCTGGCACCTTTGCTGTGGCAGCAAAAGCTGGACGTTTGTCTTATTTGCTCCAAACAGCGCCGAAAGTGAAAAAAGGTGCTTTTGAGGATAGCGTGCGCAGGAAAGCAGAGAGGGCCAAATTGTCTGGGGCATTTGAAGGGGTTCCAGGAGGCAGTGAGAAGCAGCATCACTTTTCCCCGCTGGCACCTTTGCTGTGGCAGCAAAAGCTGGACGTTTGTCTTTTTTGCTCCAAACAGCGCCGAAAGTGAAAAAAGGTGCTTTTGAGGATAGAGTGCGCAGGAAAGCAGAGAGGGCCAAATTGTCTGGGGCATTTGAAGGGGTTCCAGGAGGCAGTGAGAAGCAGCATCACTTTTCCCCTGCTGGCACCTTTGCTGTGGCAGCAAAAGCTGGACGTTTGTCTTTTTTGCTCCAAACAGCGCCGAAAGTGAAAAAAGGTGCTTTTGAGGATAGACTTTTCAGGAAAGCAGAGAGGGCCAAATTGTCTGGGGCATTTGAAGGGGTTCCAGGAGGCAGTGAGAAGCAGCATCACTTTTCCCCGCTGGCACCTTTGCTGTGGCAGCAAAAGCTGGACGTTTGTCTTTTTTGCTCCAAACAGCGCCGAAAGTGAAAAAAGGTGCTTTTGAGGATAGACTTTTCAGGAAAGCAGAGAGGGCCAAATTGTCTGCGGCATTTGAAGGGGTTCCAGGAGGCAGTGAGAAGCAGCATCACTTTTCCCCGCTGGCACCTTTGCTGTGGCAGCAAAAGCTGGACGTTTGTCTTTTTTGCTCCAAACAGCGCCGAAAGTGAAAAAAGGTGCTTTTGAGGATAGAGTGCGCAGGAAAGCAGAGAGGGCCAAATTGTCTGGGGCATTTGAAGGGGTTCCAGGAGGCAGTGAGAAGCAGCATCACTTTTCCCCGCTGGCACCTTTGCTGTGGCAGCAAAAGCTGGACGTTTGTCTTTTTTGCTCCAAACAGCGCCGAAAGTGAAAAAAGGTGCTTTTGAGGATAGCGTGCGCAGGAAAGCAGAGAGGGCCAAATTGTCTGGGGCATTTGAAGGGGTTCCAGGAGGCAGTGAGAAGCAGCATCACTTTTCCCCGCTGGCACCTTTGCTGTGGCAGCAAAAGCTGGACGTTTGTCTTTTTTGCTCCAAACAGCGCCGAAAGTGAAAAAAGGTGCTTTTGAGGATAGAGTGCGCAGGAAAGCAGAGAGGGCCAAATTGTCTGGGGCATTTGAAGGGGTTCCAGGAGGCAGTGAGAAGCAGCATCACTTTTCCCCGCTGGCACCTTTGCTGTGGCAGCAAAAGCTGGACGTTTGTCTTTTTTGCTCCAAACAGCGCCGAAAGTGAAAAAAGGTGCTTTTGAGGATAGACTTTTCAGGAAAGCAGATAGGGCCAAATTGTCTGGGGCATTTGAAGGGGTTCCAGGAGGCAGTGAGAAGCAGCATCACTTTTCCCCGCTGGCACCTTTGCTGTGGCAGCAAAAGCTGGACGTTTGTCTTTTTTGCTCCAAACAGCGCCGAAAGTGAAAAAAGGTGCTTTTGAGGATAGACTTTTCAGGAAAGCAGAGAGGGCCAAATTGTCTGGGGCATTTGAAGGGGTTCCAGGAGGCAGTGAGAAGCAGCATCACTTTTCCCCGCTGGCACCTTTGCTGTGGCAGCAAAAGCTGGACGTTTGTCTTTTTTGCTCCAAACAGCGCCGAAAGTGAAAAAAGGTGCTTTTGAGGATAGCGTGCGCAGGAAAGCAGAGAGGGCCAAATTGTCTGGGGCATTTGAAGGGGTTCCAGGAGGCAGTGAGAAGCAGCATCACTTTTCCCCGCTGGCACCTTTGCTGTGGCAGCAAAAGCTGGACGTTTGTCTTTTTTGCTCCAAACAGCGCCGAAAGTGAAAAAAGGTGCTTTTGAGGATAGAGTGCGCAGGAAAGCAGAGAGGGCCAAATTGTCTGGGGCATTTGAAGGGGTTCCAGGAGGCAGTGAGAAGCAGGATCACTTTTCCCCGCTGGCACCTTTGCTGTGGCAGCAAAAGCTGGACGTTTGTCTTTTTTGCTCCAAACAGCGCCGAAAGTGAAAAAAGGTGCTTTTGAGGATAGCGTGCGCAGGAAAGCAGAGAGGGCCAAATTGTCTGGGGCATTTGAAGGGGTTCCAGGAGGCAGTGAGAAGCAGCATCACTTTTCCCCGCTGGCACCTTTGCTGTGGCAGCAAAAGCTGGACGTTTGTCTTTTTTGCTCCAAACAGCGCCGAAAGTGAAAAAAGGTGCTTTTGAGGATAGAGTGCGCAGGAAAGCAGAGAGGGCCAAATTGTCTGGGGCATTTGAAGGGGTTCCAGGAGGCAGTGAGAAGCAGCATCACTTTTCCCCGCTGGCACCTTTGCTGTGGCAGCAAAAGCTGGACGTTTGTCTTTTTTGCTCCAAACAGCGCCGAAAGTGAAAAAAGGTGCTTTTGAGGATAGACTTTTCAGGAAAGCAGAGAGGGCCAAATTGTCTGCGGCATTTGAAGGGGTTCCAGGAGGCAGTGAGAAGCAGCATCACTTTTCCCCGCTGGCACCTTTGCTGTGGCAGCAAAAGCTGGACGTTTGTCTTTTTTGCTCCAAACAGCGCCGAAAGTGAAAAAAGGTGCTTTTGAGGATAGAGTGCGCAGGAAAGCAGAGAGGGCCAAATTGTCTGGGGCATTTGAAGGGGTTCCAGGAGGCAGTGAGAAGCAGCATCACTTTTCCCCGCTGGCACCTTTGCTGTGGCAGCAAAAGCTGGACGTTTGTCTTTTTTGCTCCAAACAGCGCCGAAAGTGAAAAAAGGTGCTTTTGAGGATAGCGTGCGCAGGAAAGCAGAGAGGGCCAAATTGTCTGGGGCATTTGAAGGGGTTCCAGGAGGCAGTGAGAAGCAGCATCACTTTTCCCCGCTGGCACCTTTGCTGTGGCAGCAAAAGCTGGACGTTTGTCTTTTTTGCTCCAAACAGCGCCGAAAGTGAAAAAAGGTGCTTTTGAGGATAGCGTGCGCAGGAAAGCAGAGAGGGCCAAATTGTCTGGGGCATTTGAAGGGGTTCCAGGAGGCAGTGAGAAGCAGCATCACTTTTCCCCGCTGGCACCTTTGCTGTGGCAGCAAAAGCTGGACGTTTGTCTTTTTTGCTCCAAACAGCGCCGAAAGTGAAAAAAGGTGCTTTTGAGGATAGAGTGCGCAGGAAAGCAGAGAGGGCCAAATTGTCTGGGGCATTTGAAGGGGTTCCAGGAGGCAGTGAGAAGCAGCATCACTTTTCCCTGCTGGCACCTTTGCTGTGGCAGCAAAAGCTGGACGTTTGTCTTTTTTGCTCCAAACAGCGCCGAAAGTGAAAAAAGGTGCTTTTGAGGATAGAGTGCGCAGGAAAGCAGAGAGGGCCAAATTGTCTGGGGCATTTGAAGGGGTTCCAGGAGGCAGTGAGAAGCAGCATCACTTTTTCCCGCTGGCACCTTTACTGTGGCAGCAAAAGCTGGACGTTTGTCTTTTTTGCTCCAAACAGCGCCGAAAGTGAAAAAAGGTGCTTTTGAGGATAGCGTGCGCAGGAAAGCAGAGAGGGCCATATTGTCTGGGGCATTTGAAGGGGTTCCAGGAGGCAGTGAGAAGCAGCATCACTTTTCCCCGCTGGCACCTTTGCTGTGGCAGCAAAAGCTGGACGTTTGTCTTTTTTGCTCCAAACAGCGCCGAAAGTGAAAAAAGGTGCTTTGAGGATAGACTTTTCAGGAAAGCAGAGAGGGCCAAATTGTCTGGGGCATTTGAAGGGGTTCCAGGAGGCAGTGAGAAGCAGCATCACTTTTCCCCGCTGGCACCTTTGCTGTGGCAGCAAAAGCTGGACGTTTGTCTTTTTTGCTCCAAACAGCGCCGAAAGTGAAAAAAGGTGCTTTTGAGGATAGACTTTTCAGGAAAGCAGATAGGGCCAAATTGTCTGGGGCATTTGAAGGGGTTCCAGGAGGCAGTGAGAAGCAGCATCACTTTTCCCCGCTGGCACCTTTGCTGTGGCAGCAAAAGCTGGACGTTTGTCTTATTTGCTCCAAACAGCGCCGAAAGTGAAAAAAGGTGCTTTTGAGGATAGCGTGCGCAGGAAAGCAGAGAGGGCCAAATTGTCTGGGGCATTTGAAGGGGTTCCAGGAGGCAGTGAGAAGCAGCATCACTTTTCCCCGCTGGCACCTTTGCTGTGGCAGCAAAAGCTGGACGTTTGTCTTTTTTGCTCCAAACAGCGCCGAAAGTGAAAAAAGGTGCTTTTGAGGATAGAGTGCGCAGGAAAGCAGAGAGGGCCAAATTGTCTGGGGCATTTGAAGGGGTTCCAGGAGGCAGTGAGAAGCAGCATCACTTTTCCCTGCTGGCACCTTTGCTGTGGCAGCAAAAGCTGGACGTTTGTCTTTTTTGCTCCAAACAGCGCCGAAAGTGAAAAAAGGTGCTTTTGAGGATAGACTTTTCAGGAAAGCAGAGAGGGCCAAATTGTCTGGGGCATTTGAAGGGGTTCCAGGAGGCAGTGAGAAGCAGCATCACTTTTCCCCGCTGGCACCTTTGCTGTGGCAGCAAAAGCTGGACGTTTGTCTTTTTTGCTCCAAACAGCGCCGAAAGTGAAAAAAGGTGCTTTTGAGGATAGACTTTTCAGGAAAGCAGAGAGGGCCAAATTGTCTGGGGCATTTGAAGGGGTTCCAGGAGGCAGTGAGAAGCAGCATCACTTTTCCCTGCTGGCACCTTTGCTGTGGCAGCAAAAGCTGGACGTTTGTCTTTTTTGCTCCAAACAGCGCCGAAAGTGAAAAAAGGTGCTTTTGAGGATAGACTTTTCAGGAAAGCAGAGAGGGCCAAATTGTCTGGGGCATTTGAAGGGGTTCCAGGAGGCAGTGAGAAGCAGCATCACTTTTCCCCGCTGGCACCTTTGCTGTGGCAGCAAAAGCTGGACGTTTGTCTTTTTTGCTCCAAACAGCGCCGAAAGTGAAAAAAGGTGCTTTTGAGGATAGAGTGCGCAGGAAAGCAGAGAGGGCCAAATTGTCTGGGGCATTTGAAGGGGTTCCAGGAGGCAGTGAGAAGCAGGATCACTTTTCCCCGCTGGCACCTTTGCTGTGGCAGCAAAAGCTGGACGTTTGTCTTTTTTGCTCCAAACAGCGCCGAAAGTGAAAAAAGGTGCTTTTGAGGATAGCGTGCGCAGGAAAGCAGAGAGGGCCAAATTGTCTGGGGCATTTGAAGGGGTTCCAGGAGGCAGTGAGAAGCAGCATCACTTTTCCCCGCTGGCACCTTTGCTGTGGCAGCAAAAGCTGGACGTTTGTCTTTTTTGCTCCAAACAGCGCCGAAAGTGAAAAAAGGTGCTTTTGAGGATAGCGTGCGCAGGAAAGCAGAGAGGGCCAAATTGTCTGGGGCATTTGAAGGGGTTCCAGGAGGCAGTGAGAAGCAGCATCACTTTTCCCCGCTGGCACCTTTGCTGTGGCAGCAAAAGCTGGACGTTTGTCTTTTTTGCTCCAAACAGCGCCGAAAGTGAAAAAAGGTGCTTTTGAGGACAGACTTTTCAGGAAAGCAGAGAGGGCCAAATTGTCTGGGGCATTTGAAGGGGTTCCAGGAGGCAGTGAGAAGCAGCATCACTTTTCCCCGCTGGCACCTTTGCTGTGGCAGCAAAAGCTGGACGTTTGTCTTATTTGCTCCAAACAGCGCCGAAAGTGAAAAAAGGTGCTTTTGAGGATAGACTTTTCAGGAAAGCAGAGAGGGCCAAATTGTCTGGGGCATTTGAAGGGGTTCCAGGAGGCAGTGAGAAGCAACATCACTTTTCCCCGCTGGCACCTTTGCTGTGGCAGCAAAAGCTGGACGTTTGTCTTTTTTGCTCCAAACAGCGCCGAAAGTGAAAAAAGGTGCTTTTGAGGATAGAGTGCGCAGGAAAGCAGAGAGGGCCAAATTGTCTGGGGCATTTGAAGGGGTTCCAGGAGGCAGTGAGAAGCAGCATTACTTTTCCCTGCTGGCACCTTTGCTGTGGCAGCAAAAGCTGGACGTTTGTCTTTTTTGCTCCAAACAGCGCCGAAAGTGAAAAAAGGTGCTTTTGAGGATAGAGTGCGCAGGAAAGCAGAGAGGGCCAAATTGTCTGGGGCATTTGAAGGGGTTCCAGGAGGCAGTGAGAAGCAGCATCACTTTTTCCCGCTGGCACCTTTACTGTGGCAGCAAAAGCTGGACGTTTGTCTTTTTTGCTCCAAACAGCGCCGAAAGTGAAAAAAGGTGCTTTTGAGGATAGCGTGCGCAGGAAAGCAGAGAGGGCCAAATTGTCTGGGGCATTTGAAGGGGTTCCAGGAGGCAGTGAGAAGCAGCATCACTTTTCCCCGCTGGCACCTTTGCTGTGGCAGCAAAAGCTGGACGTTTGTCTTTTTTGCTCCAAACAGCGCCGAAAGTGAAAAAAGGTGCTTTTGAGGATAGACTTTTCAGGAAAGCAGAGAGGGCCAAATTGTCTGGGGCATTTGAAGGGGTTCCAGGAGGCAGTGAGAAGCAGCATCACTTTTCCCCGCTGGCACCTTTGCTGTGGCAGCAAAAGCTGGACGTTTGTCTTTTTTGCTCCAAACAGCGCCGAAAGTGAAAAAAGGTGCTTTTGAGGATAGACTTTTCAGGAAAGCAGATAGGGCCAAATTGTCTGGGGCATTTGAAGGGGTTCCAGGAGGCAGTGAGAAGCAGCATCACTTTTCCCCGCTGGCACCTTTGCTGTGGCAGCAAAAGCTGGACGTTTGTCTTATTTGCTCCAAACAGCGCCGAAAGTGAAAAAAGGTGCTTTTGAGGATAGCGTGCGCAGGAAAGCAGAGAGGGCCAAATTGTCTGGGGCATTTGAAGGGGTTCCAGGAGGCAGTGAGAAGCAGCATCACTTTTCCCCGCTGGCACCTTTGCTGTGGCAGCAAAAGCTGGACGTTTGTCTTTTTTGCTCCAAACAGCGCCGAAAGTGAAAAAAGGTGCTTTTGAGGATAGCGTGCGCAGGAAAGCAGAGAGGGCCAAATTGTCTGGGGCATTTGAAGGGGTTCCAGGAGGCAGTGAGAAGCAGCATCACTTTTCCCCGCTGGCACCTTTGCTGTGGCAGCAAAAGCTGGACGTTTGTCTTTTTTGCTCCAAACAGCGCCGAAAGTGAAAAAAGGTGCTTTTGAGGATAGACTTTTCAGGAAAGCAGATAGGGCCAAATTGTCTGGGGCATTTGAAGGGGTTCCAGGAGGCAGTGAGAAGCAGCATCACTTTTCCCCGCTGGCACCTTTGCTGTGGCAGCAAAAGCTGGACGTTTGTCTTTTTTGCTCCAAACAGCGCCGAAAGTGAAAAAAGGTGCTTTTGAGGACAGACTTTTCAGGAAAGCAGAGAGGGCCAAATTGTCTGGGGCATTTGAAGGGGTTCCAGGAGGCAGTGAGAAGCAGCATCACTTTTCCCCGCTGGCACCTTTGCTGTGGCAGCAAAAGCTGGACGTTTGTCTTATTTGCTCCAAACAGCGCCGAAAGTGAAAAAAGGTGCTTTTGAGGATAGCGTGCGCAGGAAAGCAGAGAGGGCCAAATTGTCTGGGGCATTTGAAGGGGTTCCAGGAGGCAGTGAGAAGCAGCATCACTTTCCCGCTGGCACCTTTGCTGTGGCAGCAAAAGCTGGACGTTTGTCTTTTTTGCTCCAAACAGCGCCGAAAGTGAAAAAAGGTGCTTTTGAGGATAGACTTTTCAGGAAAGCAGAGAGGGCCAAATTGTCTGGGGCATTTGAAGGGGTTCCAGGAGGCAGTGAGAAGCAGCATCACTTTTCCCCGCTGGCACCTTTGCTGTGGCAGCAAAAGCTGGACGTTTGTCTTTTTTGCTCCAAACAGCGCCGAAAGTGAAAAAAGGTGCTTTTGAGGATAGACTTTTCAGGAAAGCAGAGAGGGCCAAATTGTCTGGGGCATTTGAAGGGGTTCCAGGAGGCAGTGAGAAGCAGCATCACTTTTCCCCGCTGGCACCTTTGCTGTGGCAGCAAAAGCTGGACGTTTGTCTTTTTTGCTCCAAACAGCGCCGAAAGTGAAAAAAGGTGCTTTTGAGGATAGCGTGCGCAGGAAAGCAGAGAGGGCCAAATTGTCTGGGGCATTTGAAGGGGTTCCAGGAGGCAGTGAGGACGCAGCATCACTTTTCCCCGCTGGCACCTTTGCTGTGGCAGCAAAAGCTGGACGTTTGTCTTTTTTGCTCCAAACAGCGCCGAAAGTGAAAAAAGGTGCTTTTGAGGATAGACTTTTCAGGAAAGCAGAGAGGGCCAAATTGTCTGGGGCATTTGAAGGGGTTCCAGGAGGCAGTGAGAAGCAGCATCACTTTTCCCCGCTGGCACCTTGCTGTGGCAGCAAAAGCTGGACGTTTGTCTTTTTTGCTCCAAACAGCGCCGAAAGTGAAAAAAGGTGCTTTTGAGGATAGACTTTTCAGGAAAGCAGAGAGGGCCAAATTGTCTGGGGCATTTGAAGGGGTTCCAGGAGGCAGTGAGAAGCAGCATCACTTTTCCCCGCTGGCACCTTTGCTGTGGCAGCAAAAGCTGGACGTTTGTCTTTTTTGCTCCAAACAGCGCCAAAGTGAAAAAAGGTGCTTTTGAGGATAGACTTTTCAGGAAAGCAGAGAGGGCCAAATTGTCTGGGGCATTTGAAGGGGTTCCAGGAGGCAGTGAGAAGCACATCACTTTTCCCCGCTGGCACCTTTGCTGTGGCAGCAAAAGCTGGACGTTTGTCTTTTTTGCTCCAAACAGCGCCGAAAGTGAAAAAAGGTGCTTTTGAGGATAGCGTGCGCAGGAAAGCAGAGAGGGCCAAATTGTCTGGGGCATTTGAAGGGGTTCCAGGAGGCAGTGAGAAGCAGCATCACTTTTTCCCCGCTGGCACCTTTGCTGTGGCAGCAAAAGCTGGACGTTTGTCTTTTTTGCTCCAAAACAGCGCCGAAAGTGAAAAAAGGTGCTTTTGAGGATAGACTTTTCAGGAAAGCAGAGAGGCCAAATTGTCTGGGGCATTTGAAGGGGTTCCAGGAGGCAGTGAGAAGCAGCATCACTTTTCCCCGCTGGCACCTTTGCTGTGGCAGCAAAAGCTGGACGTTTGTCTTTTTTGCTCCAAACAGCGCCGAAAGTGAAAAAAGGTGCTTTTGAGGATAGAGTGCGCAGGAAAGCAGAGAGGGCCAAATTGTCTGGGGCATTTGAAGGGGTTCCAGGAGGCAGTGAGAAGCAGCATCACTTTTCCCCGCTGGCACCTTTGCTGTGGCAGCAAAAGCTGGACGTTTGTCTTTTTTGCTCCAAACAGCGCCGAAAGTGAAAAAAGGTGCTTTTGAGGACAGACTTTTCAGGAAAGCAGAGAGGGCCAAATTGTCTGGGGCATTTGAAGGGGTTCCAGGAGGCAGTGAGGAGCAGCATCACTTTTCCCCGCTGGCACCTTTGCTGTGGCAGCAAAAGCTGGACGTTTGTCTTTTTTGCTCCAAACAGCGCCGAAAGTGAAAAAAGGTGCTTTTGAGGATAGACGTTCCAGGAAAGCAGAGAGGGCCAAATTGTCTGGGGCATTTGAAGGGGTTCCAGGAGGCAGTGAGAAGCAGCATCACTTTTCCCCGCTGGCACCTTTGCTGTGGCAGCAAAAGCTGGACGTTTGTCTTTTTGCTCCAAACAGCGCCGAAAGTGAAAAAAGGTGCTTTTGAGGATAGACTTTTCAGGAAAGCAGAGAGGGCCAAATTGTCTGGGGCATTTGAAGGGGTTCCAGGAGGCAGTGAGAAGCAGCATCACTTTTCCCCGCTGGCACCTTTGCTGTGGCAGCAAAAGCTGGACGTTTGTCTTTTTTGCTCCAAACAGCGCCGAAAGTGAAAAAAGGTGCTTTTGAGGATAGACTTTTCAGGAAAGCAGAGAGGGCCAAATTGTCTGGGGCATTTGAAGGGGTTCCAGGAGGCAGTGAGAAGCAGCATCACTTTTCCCCGCTGGCACCTTTGCTGTGGCAGCAAAAGCTGGACGTTTGTCTTTTTTGCTCCAAACAGCGCCGAAAGTGAAAAAAGGTGCTTTTGAGGATAGCGTGCGCAGGAAAGCAGAGAGGGCCAAATTGTCTGGGGCATTTGAAGGGGTTCCAGGAGGCAGTGAGAAGCAGCATCACTTTTCCCGCTGGCACCTTTGCTGTGGCAGCAAAAGCTGGACGTTTGTCTTTTTTGCTCCAAACAGCGCCGAAAGTGAAAAAAGGTGCTTTTGAGGATAGACTTTTCAGGAAAGCAGAGAGGGCCAAATTGTCTGGGGCATTTGAAGGGGTTCCAGGAGGCAGTGAGAAGCAGCATCACTTTTCCCCGCTGGCACCTTTGCTGTGGCAGCAAAAGCTGGACGTTTGTCTTTTTTGCTCCAAACAGCGCCGAAAGTGAAAAAAGGTGCTTTTGAGGATAGAGTGCGCAGGAAAGCAGAGAGGGCCAAATTGTCTGGGGCATTTGAAGGGGTTCCAGGAGGCAGTGAGAAGCAGCATCACTTTTCCCCGCTGGCACCTTTGCTGTGGCAGCAAAAGCTGGACGTTTGTCTTTTTTGCTCCAAACAGCGCCGAAAGTGAAAAAAGGTGCTTTTGAGGATAGACTTTTCAGGAAAGCAGAGAGGCCAAATTGTCTGGGGCATTTGAAGGGGTTCCAGGAGGCAGTGAGGACCAGCATCACTTTTCCCCGCTGGCACCTTTGCTGTGGCAGCAAAAGCTGGACGTTTGTCTTTTTTGCTCCAAACAGCGCCGAAAGTGAAAAAAGGTGCTTTTGAGGATAGCGTGCGCAGGAAAGCAGAGAGGGCCAAATTGTCTGGGGCATTTGAAGGGGTTCCAGGAGGCAGTGAGAAGCAGCATCACTTTTCCCCGCTGGCACCTTTGCTGTGGCAGCAAAAGCTGGACGTTTGTCTTTTTTGCTCCAAACAGCGCCGAAAGTGAAAAAAGGTGCTTTTGAGGATAGACTTTTCAGGAAAGCAGAGAGGGCCAAATTGTCTGGGGCATTTGAAGGGGTTCCAGGAGGCAGTGAGAAGCAGCATCACTTTTCCCCGCTGGCACCTTTGCTGTGGCAGCAAAAGCTGGACGTTTGTCTTTTTTGCTCCAAACAGCGCCGAAAGTGAAAAAAGGTGCTTTTGAGGATAGCGTGCGCAGGAAAGCAGAGAGGGCCAAATTGTCTGGGGCATTTGAAGGGGTTCCAGGAGGCAGTGAGAAGCAGCATCACTTTTCCCCGCTGGCACCTTTGCTGTGGCAGCAAAAGCTGGACGTTTGTCTTTTTTTGCTCCAAACAGCGCCGAAAGTGAAAAAAGGTGCTTTTGAGGATAGACTTTTCAGGAAAGCAGATAGGGCCAAATTGTCTGGGGCATTTGAAGGGGTTCCAGGAGGCAGTGAGAAGCAGCATCACTTTTCCCCGCTGGCACCTTTGCTGTGGCAGCAAAAGCTGGACGTTTGTCTTTTTTGCTCCAAACAGCGCCGAAAGTGAAAAAAGGTGCTTTTGAGGACAGACTTTTCAGGAAAGCAGAGAGAGCCAAATTGTGCTGTGGCAGCAAAAGCTGGACGTTTGTCTTTATTTGCTCCAAACAGCGCCGAAAGTGAAAAAAGGTGCTTTTGAGGATAGAGTGCGACTTTTCAGGAAAGCAGAGAGGGCCAAATTGTCTGGGGCATTTGAAGGGGTTCCAGGAGGCAGTGAGAAGCAGCATCACTTTTCCCCCGCTGGCACCTTTGCTGTGGCAGCAAAAGCTGGACGTTTGTCTTTTTTGCTCCAAACAGCGCCGAAAGTGAAAAAAGGTGCTTTTGAGGATAGACTTTTCAGGAAAGCAGAGAGGGCCAAATTGTCTGCGGCATTTGAAGGGGTTCCAGGAGGCAGTGAGAAGCAGCATCACTTTTCCCCGCTGGCACCTTTGCTGTGGCAGCAAAAGCTGGACGTTTGTCTTTTTTGCTCCAAACAGCGCCGAAAGTGAAAAAAGGTGCTTTTGAGGATAGACTTTTCAGGAAAGCAGAGAGGGCCAAATTGTCTGGGGCATTTGAAGGGGTTCCAGGAGGCAGTGAGAAGCAGCATCACTTTTCCCCTGCTGGCACCTTTGCTGTGGCAGCAAAAGCTGGACGTTTGTCTTTTTTGCTCCAAACAGCGCCGAAAGTGAAAAAAGGTGCTTTTGAGGATAGAGTGCGCAGGAAAGCAGAGAGGGCCAAATTGTCTGGGGCATTTGAAGGGGTTCCAGGAGGCAGTGAGAAGCAGCATCACTTTTCCCGCTGGCACCTTTGCTGTGGCAGCAAAAGCTGGACGTTTGTCTTTTTTGCTCCAAACAGCGCCGAAAGTGAAAAAAGGTGCTTTTGAGGATAGCGTGCGCAGGAAAGCAGAGAGGGCCATATTGTCTGGGGCATTTGAAGGGGTTCCAGGAGGCAGTGAGAAGCAGCATCACTTTTCCCCGCTGGCACCTTTGCTGTGGCAGCAAAAGCTGGACGTTTGTCTTTTTTGCTCCAAACAGCGCCGAAAGTGAAAAAAGGTGCTTTGAGGATAGACTTTTCAGGAAAGCAGAGAGGGCCAAATTGTCTGGGGCATTTGAAGGGGTTCCAGGAGGCAGTGAGAAGCAGCATCACTTTTCCCCGCTGGCACCTTTGCTGTGGCAGCAAAAGCTGGACGTTTGTCTTTTTTGCTCCAAACAGCGCCGAAAGTGAAAAAAAGGTGCTTTTGAGGATAGCGTGCGCAGGAAAGCAGAGAGGGCCAAATTGTCTGGGGCATTTGAAGGGGTTCCAGGAGGCAGTGAGAAGCAGCATCACTTTTCCCCGCTGGCACCTTTGCTGTGGCAGCAAAAGCTGGACGTTTGTCTTTTTTGCTCCAAACAGCGCCGAAAGTGAAAAAAGGTGCTTTTGAGGATAGCGTGCGCAGGAAAGCAGAGAGGGCCAAATTGTCTGGGGCATTTGAAGGGGTTCCAGGAGGCAGTGAGAAGCAGCATCACTTTTCCCCGCTGGCACCTTTGCTGTGGCAGCAAAGCTGGACGTTTGTCTTTTTTGCTCCAAACAGCGCCGAAAGTGAAAAAAGGTGCTTTTGAGGATAGCGTGCGCAGGAAAGCAGAGAGGGCCAAATTGTCTGGGGCATTTGAAGGGGTTCCAGGAGGCAGTGAGAAGCAGCATGACTTTTCCCCGCTGGCACCTTTGCTGTGGCAGCAAAAGCTGGACGTTTGTCTTTTTTACTCCAAACAGCGCCGAAAGTGAAAAAAGGTGCTTTTGAGGATAGACTTTTCAGGAAAGCAGATAGGGCCAAATTGTCTGGGGCATTTGAAGGGGTTCCAGGAGGCAGTGAGAAGCAGCATCACTTTTCCCCGCTGGCACCTTTGCTGTGGCAGCAAAAGCTGGACGTTTGTCTTTTTTGCTCCAAACAGTGCCGAAAGTGAAAAAAGGTGCTTTTGAGGAGAGCGTGCGCAGGAAAGCAGAGAGGGCCAAATTGTCTGGGGCATTTGAAGGGGTTCCAGGAGGCAGTGAGAAGCAGCATCACTTTTCCCCGCTGCCACCTTTGCTGTGGCAGCAAAAGCTGACGTTTGTCTTTTTTGCTCCAAACAGCGCCGAAAAGTGAAAAAAGGTGCTTTTGAGGATAGACTTTTCAGGAAAGCAGATAGGGCCAAATTGTCTGGGGCATTTGAAGGGGTTCCAGGAGGCAGTGAGAAGCAGCATTCACTTTTCCCCGCTGGCACCTTTGCTGTGGCAGCAAAAGCTGGACGTTTGTCTTTTTTGCTCCAAACAGCGCCGAAAGTGAAAAAAGGTGCTTTTGAGGACAGACTTTTCAGGAAAGCAGAGAGGGCCAAATTGTCTGGGGCATTTGAAGGGGTTCCAGGAGGCAGTGAGAAGCAGCATCACTTTTCCCCGCTGGCACCTTTGCTGTGGCAGCAAAAGCTGGACGTTTGTCTTATTTGCTCCAAACAGCGCCGAAAGTGAAAAAAGGTGCTTTTGAGGATAGAGTGCGCAGGAAAGCAGAGAGGCCAAATTGTCTGGGGCATTTGAAGGGGTTCCAGGAGGCAGTGAGAAGCAGCATCACTTTTCCCCGCTGGCACCTTTGCTGTGGCAGCAAAAGCTGGACGTTTGTCTTTTTTGCTCCAAACAGCGCCGAAAGTGAAAAAAGGTGCTTTTGAGGATAGACTTTTCAGGAAAGCAGAGAGGGCCAAATTGTCTGCGGCATTTGAAGGGGTTCCAGGAGGCAGTGAGAAGCAGCATCACTTTTCCCCGCTGGCACCTTTGCTGTGGCAGCAAAAGCTGGACGTTTGTCTTTTTTGCTCCAAACAGCGCCGAAAGTGAAAAAAGGTGCTTTTGAGGATAGACTTTTCAGGAAAGCAGAGAGGGCCAAATTGTCTGGGGCATTTGAAGGGGTTCCAGGAGGCAGTGAGAAGCAGCATCACTTTTCCCCGCTGGCACCTTTGCTGTGGCAGCAAAAGCTGGACGTTTGTCTTTTTTGCTCCAAACAGCGCCGAAAGTGAAAAAAGGTGCTTTTGAGGATAGCGTGCGCAGGAAAGCAGAGAGGGCCAAATTGTCTGGGGCATTTGAAGGGGTTCCAGGAGGCAGTGAGAAGCAGCATCACTTTTCCCCGCTGGCACCTTTGCTGTGGCAGCAAAAGCTGGACGTTTGTCTTTTTTGCTCCAAACAGCGCCGAAAGTGAAAAAAGGTGCTTTTGAGGATAGCGTGCGCAGGAAAGCAGAGAGGGCCAAATTGTCTGGGGCATTTGAAGGAGTTCCAGGAGGCAGTGAGAAGCAGCATCACTTTTCCCCGCTGGCACCTTTGCTGTGGCATCAAAAGCTGGACGTTTGTCTTTTTTGCTCCAAACAGCGCCGAAAGTGAAAAAAGGTGCTTTTGAGGATAGCGTGCGCAGGAAAGCAGAGAGGGCCAAAATTGTCTGGGGCATTTGAAGGGGTTCCAGGAGGCAGTGAGAAGCAGCATGACTTTTCCCCGCTGGCACCTTTGCTGTGGCAGCAAAGCTGGACGTTTGTCTTTTTTTACTCCAAACAGCGCCGAAAGTGAAAAAAGGTGCTTTTTGAGGATAGGACTTTTCAGGAAAGCAGATAGGGCCAAATTGTCTGGGGCATTTGAAGGGGTTCCAGGAGGCAGTGAGAAGCAGCATCCACTTTTCCCCGCTGGCACCTTTGCTGTGGCAGCAAAAGCTGGACGTTTGTCTTTTTTGCTCCAAACAGTGCCGAAAGTGAAAAAAGGTGCTTTTGAGGAGAGCGTGCGCAGGAAGCAGAGAGGGCCAAATTGT
>NW_028127235.1:0-74832 GCF_965231255.1 Vanellus vanellus | reverse complement strand
TCTGGGGGTGCTACCTGGGATTAAAGGGACCCAAACCACAGGAAAAATGTCTGCGGGAGATGACTGGGAGGAATCTCAGATGCATCCCAGAAGATGGAGCATTGTACAAGGAGAAAAATCATCTCGGGTATCTTCCCTGGAGGAGTCTGGGGTTGCTACCCGGGATTACAGGGACCCAAACCACAGGAAAAATGTCTGTGGGAGACGCCTGGCAGGAATCTCAGATGCATCCCAGAAGATGGAGCTTTGTCCAAGGAGAAAAATCATCTCGGCTATCTTCCCTGGAGGAGTCTGGGGTTGCTACCCGGGATCACAGGGCCCCAAAACACCGGAGAAAACTCTGCGGGAGACGCCTGGGAGGAATTCTGGGTAGATCCCGCAGGATGGACCACTGTCAAGAGAGAAAAATCATATTGGGTGTCTTCCCTGAGGAGTCTGGGGTTGCTACCTGGGATGACAGAACCATAAACCGGGAGAAAAAAGACTCAGGGACATAGCTGCGACAAGTCTCGGATGCATCCCAGAGTATAGAGCATTGTCCAAGGAGAAAAATCATCCCGGATATCTTTCCTGGAGGAGTCTGGGGTTGCTACCTGGGATTACAGGGACCCAAACCACAGGAAAAATGTCTGTGGGAGACGCCTGGGAGGAATCTCAGATGCATCCCAGAAGATGGAGCATTGTCCAAGGAGAAAAGTCATCTCGGGTATCTTCCCTGGAGGAGTCTGGGGTTGCTACGCGGGATCACAGGGCCCGAAAATACTGGAATAAACACTCAGGGACATACCTGCAAGGAGTCTCGGATGCTTCCAAGAGGATAGAGCATTGTCCAAGGAGAAAAATCATCTCGGGTATCTTCCTTGGAGGAGTCTGGGGTTGCTACCCGGGTTTACAGGGACCCAAACCACAGGAAAAATGTCTGAGGGAGACGCCTGGGAGGAATCTCAGATGCATCCCAGAAGATGGAGCATTGTCCAAGGAGAAAAATCATCTCGGCTATCTTCCCTGGAGGAGTCTGGTGTTGCTACCCGGGATTACAGGGACCCAAACCACAGGAAAAATGTCTGTGGGAGATGCCTGGGAGGAATCTCAGATGCATCCCAGAAGATGGAGCTTTGTCCAAGGAGAAAAATAATCTCGGGTATCTTCCCTGGAGGAGTCTGGGGTTGCTACCCGGGATTACAGGGCCCGTAAACACCGGAGAAAACTCTGTGGGAGACTCCTGGGAGGAGTTCTGGATAGATCCCGCAGTATAGACCACTGTCAAGAGAGAAAAATCATATTGGGTGTCTTCCCTGGAGGAGTCTGGGGTTGCTACCCGGGATCAGAGGGCCCGAAAATACCGGAATAAACACTCAGGGACATACCTGCAAGGAGTCTCGGTTGCTTCCAAGAGGATGGAGCATTGTCCAAGGAGAAAAATCATCTCGGGTATCTTCCCTGGAGGAGTCTGGTGTTGCTACCCGGGTTTACAGGGACCCAAACCACAGGAAAAATGTCTGCGGGAGACGCATGGGAGGAATCTCAGATGCATCCCAGAAGATGGAGCATTGTCCAAGGAGAAAAATCATCTCGGGTATCTTCCCTGGAGGAGTCTGGGGTTGCTACCCGGGATCACAGGGCCCGAAAACACCGGAATAAAAACTCAGGGAAAGACCTGCAAGGAGTCTCGGATGCTTCCCAGAGGATGGAGCATTGTCCAAGCAGAAAAATTATCTCGGGTATCTTCCCTGGAGGAGTCTGGGGTTGCTACCCGGGATTACAGGGACCGAAACTACAGGAAAAATGTCTGTGGGAGATGCCTGGGAGGAATCTCAGATGCATCCCAGAAGATGGAGCTTTGTCCCAGCAGAAAAATCATCTCGGGTATCTTCCCTGGAGGAGTCTGGGGTTGCTACCCGGGATTACAGGGACCCAAACCACAGGAAAAATGTCTGCGGGAGACGCCTGGGAGGAATCTCAGATGCATCCCAGAAGATGGAGCTTTGTCCAAGGAGAAAAATCATCTCGGGTATCTTCCCTGGAGGAGTCTGGGGTTGCTACCCGGGATTACAGGGACCAAAAACACAGGAAAAATGTCTGCGGGAGACGCCTGGGAGGAATCTCAGATGCATCCCAGAAGATGGAGCATTGTCCAAGGAGAAAAGTCATCTCGGCTATCTTCCCTGGAGGAGTCTGGGGTTGCTACCCGGGATCACAGGGACCCAAAACACCGGAGAAAACTCTGCGGGAGACTCCTGGGAGGAGTTCTGGATAGATCCCGCAGTATGGACGACTGTGAAGAGAGAAAAATCATCTCGGCTATCTTCCCTGGAGGAGTCTGGGGTTGCTACCCGGGATCACAGGGCCCCAAAACACCGGAATAAACACTCAGGGACATACCTGCAAGGAGTCTCGGATGCTTCCCAGAGGATGGAGCATTGTCCAAGGAGAAAAATCATCTCGGGTATCTTCCTTGGAGGAGTCTGGGGTTGCTACCCGGGATCACAGGGCCCTAAAGCACTGGAGAAAACTCTGCGGGAGACGCCTGGGAGGAATTCTGGGTAGATCCCGCAGGATGGACCACTGTCAAGAGAGAAAAATCATATTGGGTGTCTTCCCTGGAGGAGTCTGGGGTTGCTACCTGGGATGACAGAACCATAAACCGTGAGAAAAAAGACTCAGGGACATAGCTGCGACAAGTCTCGGGTGCATCCCAGAGCATGGAGCATTGTCCAAGGAGAAAAATCATCCCGGATATCTTTCCTGGAGGAGTCTGGGGTTGCTACCTGGGATTAAAGGGACCCAAACCACAGGAAAAATGTCTGCGGGAGACGCCTGGGAGGAATCTCATATGCATCCCAGAAGATGGAGCTTTGTCCAAGGAGAAAAGTCATCTCGGGTATCTTCCCTGGAGGAGTCTGGGGTTGCTACCCGGGATCACAGGGCCCCAAAACACCGGAATAAACACTCAGGGACATACCTGCAAGGAGTCTCGGATGCTTCCCAGAGGATGTAGCATTGTCCAAGGAGAAAAATCATCTCGGGTATCTTCCCTAGAGGAGTCTGGGGTTGCTACCCGGGATCACAGGGCCCTAAAGCACTGGAGAAAACTCTGCGGGAGACGCCTGGGAGGAATTCTGGGTAGATCCCGCAGGATGGACCACTGTCAAGAGAGAAAAATCATATTGGGTGTCTTCCCTGGAGGAGTCTGGCGTTGCTACCTGGGATGACAGAACCATAAACTGTGAGAAAAAAGACTCAGGGACATAGCTGCAACAAGTCTCGGATGCATCGCAGAGCATGGAGCATTGTCCAAGGAGAAAAATCATCTCGGGTTATCTTCCCTGGAGGAGTCTGGGGTTGCTACCCGGGATTACACGGACCCAAACCACAGGAAAAATGTCTGCGGGAGACGCCTGGGAGGAATCTCAGATGCATCCGAGAAGATGGAGCACTGTCCAAGGAGAAAAATCATCTCGGGTATCTTCCCTGGAGGAGTCTGGGGTTGCTACCCGGGATCACAGGGCCCGAAAACACCGGAATAAAAACTCAGGGACATACCTGCAAGGAGTCTCGGATGCTTCCCAGAGGATGGAGCATTGTCCAAGCAGAAAAAATATCTCGGGTATCTTCCTTGGAGGAGTCTGGGGTTGCTACCCGGGATCACAGGGCCCTAAAGCACTGGAGAAAACTCTGCGGGAGACGCCTGGGAGGAATTCTGGGTAGATCCCGCAGGATGGACCACTGTCAAGAGAGAAAAATCATATTGGGTGTCTTCCCTGAGGAGTCTGGGGTTGCTACCTGGGATGACAGAACCATAAACCGTGAGAAAAAAGACTCAGGGACATAGCTGCGACAAGTCTCGGATGCATCCCAGAGTATAGAGCATTGTCCAAGGAGAAAAATCATCCCGGATATCTTTCCTGGAGGAGTCTGGGGTTGCTACCTGGGATTAAAGGGACCCAAACCACAGGAAAAATGTCTGCGGGAGACGCCTGGGAGGAATCTCAGATGCATCCCAGAAGATGGAGCATTGTACAAGGAGAAAAATCATCTCGGGTATCTTCCCTGGAGGAGTCTGGGGTTGCTACCCGGGATTACAGGGACCCAAACCACAGGAAAAATGTCTGTGGGAGACGCCTGGCAGGAATCTCAGATGCATCCCAGAAGATGGAGCTTTGTCCAAGGAGAAAAATCATCTCGGGTATCTTCCCTGGAGGAGTCTGGGGTTGCTACCCGGGATCACAGGGACCAAAACCACAGGAAAAATGTCTGCGGGAGACGCCTGGGAGGAATCTCAGATGCATCCCAGAAGATGGAGCATTGTCCAAGGAGAAAAGTCATCTCGGGTATCTTCCCTGGAGGAGTCTGGGGTTGCTACGCGGGATCACAGGGCCCGAAAATACCGGAATAAACACTCAGGGACATACCTGCAAGGAGTCTCGGATGCTTCCAAGAGGATAGAGCATTGTCCAAGGAGAAAAATCATCTCGGGTATCTTCCCTGGAGGAGTCTGGTGTTGCTACCCGGGTTTACAGGGACCCAAACCACAGGAAAAATGTCTGAGGGAGACGCCTGGGAGGAATCTCAGATGCATCCCAGAAGATGGAGCATTGTCCAAGGAGAAAAATCATCTCGGCTATCTTCCCTGGAGGAGTCTGGTGTTGCTACCCGGGATTACAGGGACCCAAACCACAGGAAAAATGTCTGTGGGAGATGCCTGGGAGGAATCTCAGATGCATCCCAGAAGATGGAGCTTTGTCCAAGGAGAAAAATAATCTCGGGTATCTTCCCTGGAGGAGTCTGGGGTTGCTACCCGGGATTACAGGGCCCGTAAACACCGGAGAAAACTCTGTGGGAGACTCCTGGGAGGAGTTCTGGATAGATCCCGCAGTATAGACCACTGTCAAGAGAGAAAAATCATATTGGGTGTCTTCCCTGGAGGAGTCTGGGGTTGCTACCCGGGATCAGAGGGCCCGAAAATACCGGAATAAACACTCAGGGACATACCTGCAAGGAGTCTCGGTTGCTTCCAAGAGGATGGAGCATTGTCCAAGGAGAAAAATCATCTCGGGTATCTTCCCTGGAGGAGTCTGGGGTTGCTACCCGGGTTTACAGGGACCCAAACCACAGGAAAAATGTCTGCGGGAGACGCATGGGAGGAATCTCAGATGCATCCCAGAAGATGGAGCATTGTCCAAGGAGAAAAATCATCTCGGGTATCTTCCCTGGAGGAGTCTGGGGTTGCTACCCGGGATCACAGGGCCCGAAAACACCGGAATAAAAACTCAGGGAAATACCTGCAAGGAGTCTCGGATGCTTCCCAGAGGATGGAGCATTGTCCAAGCAGAAAAATTATCTCGGGTATCTTCCCTGGAGGAGTCTGGGGTTGCTACCCGGGATTACAGGGACCCAAACCACAGGAAAAATGTCTGCGGGAGACGCCTGGGAGGAATCTCAGATGCATCCCAGAAGATGGAGCTTTGTCCAAGGAGAAAAATCATCTCGGGTATCTTCCCTGGAGGAGTCTGGGGTTGCTACCCGGGATTACAGGGACCAAAAACACAGGAAAAATGTCTGCGGGAGACGCCTGGGAGGAATCTCAGATGCATCCCAGAAGATGGAGCATTGTCCAAGGAGAAAAGTCATCTCGGCTATCTTCCCTGGAGGAGTCTGGGGTTGCTACCCGGGATCACAGGGACCCAAAACACCGGAGAAAACTCTGCGGGAGACTCCTGGGAGGAGTTCTGGATAGATCCCGCAGTATGGACGACTGTGAAGAGAGAAAAATCATCTCGGCTATCTTCCCTGGAGGAGTCTGGGGTTGCTACCCGGGATCACAGGGCCCCAAAACACCGGAATAAACACTCAGGGACATACCTGCAAGGAGTCTCGGATGCTTCCCAGAGGATGGAGCATTGTCCAAGGAGAAAAATCATCTCGGGTATCTTCCTTGGAGGAGTCTGGGGTTGCTACCCGGGATCACAGGGCCCTAAAGCACTGGAGAAAACTCTGCGGGAGACGCCTGGGAGGAATTCTGGGTAGATCCCGCAGGATGGACCACTGTCAAGAGAGAAAAATCATATTGGGTGTCTTCCCTGGAGGAGTCTGGGGTTGCTACCTGGGATGACAGAACCATAAACCGTGAGAAAAAAGACTCAGGGACATAGCTGCGACAAGTCTCGGGTGCATCCCAGAGCATGGAGCATTGTCCAAGGAGAAAAATCATCCCGGATATCTTTCCTGGAGGAGTCTGGGGTTGCTACCTGGGATTAAAGGGACCCAAACCACAGGAAAAATGTCTGCGGGAGACGCCTGGGAGGAATCTCATATGCATCCCAGAAGATGGAGCTTTGTCCAAGGAGAAAAGTCATCTCGGGTATCTTTCCTGGAGGAGTCTGGGGTTGCTACCCGGGATTACAGGGACCCAAACCACAGGAAAAATGTCTGTGGGAGATGCCTGGGAGGAATCTCATATGCATCCCAGAAGATGGAGCTTTGTCCAAGGAGAAAAATCATCTCGGGTATCTTCCCTGGAGGAGTCTGGGGTTGCTACCTGGGATCACAGTGCCCGAAAAAACCGGAGAAAACTCTGTGGGAGACTCCTGGGAGGAGTTCTGGATAGATCCCGCAGTATGGTCCACTGTCAAGAGAGAAAAATCATATTGGGTGTCTTCCCTGGAGGAGTCTGGGGTTGCTACCCGGGATCAGAGGGCCCGAAAATACCGGAATAAGCACTCAGGGACATACCTGCAAGGAGTCTTGGATGCTTCCAAAAGGATGGAGCATTGTCCAAGGAGAAAAATCATCTCGGGTATCTTCCCTGGAGGAGTCTGGGGTTGCTACCCGGGTTTACAGGGACCCAAACCACAGGAAAAATGTCTGCGGGAGACGCATGGGAGGAATCTCAGATGCATCCCAGAAGATGGAGCATTGTCCAAGGAGAAAAATCATCTCGGCTATCTTCCCTGGAGGAGTCTGGGGTTGCTACCCGGGATTACAGGGCCCGAAAACACCGGAATAAAAACTCAGGGACATACCTGCAAGGAGTCTCGGATGCTTCCCAGAGGATGGAGCATTGTCCAAGCAGAAAAATTATCTCGGGTATTTTCCTTGGAGGAGTCTGGGGTTGCTACCCGGGATCACAGGGCCCTAAAGCACTGGAGAAAACTCTGTGGGAGACGCCTGGGAGGAATTCTGGGTAGATCCCGCAGGATGGACCACTGTCAAGAGAGAAAAATCATATTGGGTGTCTTCCCTGGAGGAGTCTGGGGTTGCTACCTGGGATGACAGAACCATAAACCGTGAGAAAAAAGACTCAGGGACATAGCTGCGACAAGTCTCGGATGCATCCCAGAGGATGGAGCATTGTCCAAGGAGAAAAATCATCCAGGATATCTTTCCTGGAGGAGTCTGGGGTTGCTACCCGGGATTAAAGGGACCCAAACCACAGGAAAAATGTCTGCGGGAGACGCCTGGGAGGAATCTCAGATGCATCCCAGAAGATGGAGCATTGTCCAAGGAGAAAAATCATCTCGGGTATCTTCCCTGGAGGAGTCTGGGGTTGCTACCCGGGATCACAGGGCCCCAAAACACCGGAGAAAACTCTGCGGGAGACACCTGGGAGGAGTTCTGGATAGATCCCGCAGTATGGACCACTGTCAAGAGAGAAAAATCATATTGGGTGTCTTCCCTGGAGGAGTCTGGGGTTGCTACCCGGGTTTACAGGAACCCAAACCACAGGAAAAATGTCTGCGGGAGACGCCTGGCAGGAATCTCAGATGCATCCCAGAAGATGGAGCATTGTCCAGGGAGAAAAATCATCTCGGGTATCTTCCCTGGAGGAGTCTGGGGTTGCTACCCGGGATCACAGGGCCCGAAAACACCGGAATAAAAACTCAGGGACATAGCTGCAAGGAGTCTCGGATGCTTCCCAGAGGATGGAGCATTATCCAAAGAGAAAAATCATCTCGGGTATCTTCCACGGAGGAGTCTAGGGTTGCCACCCGGGATTACAGGGACCCAAACCACAGGAAAAATGTCTGCGGGAGACGCCTGGGAGGAATCTCAGATGCATCCCAGAAGATGGAGCATTGTCCAAGGAGAAAAATCATCTCGGGTATCTTCCCTGGAGGAGTCTGGGGTTGCTACCCGGGATTACAGGGACCCAAACCACAGGAAAAATGTCTGTGGGAGATGCCTGGGAGGAATCTCATATGCATCCCAGAAGATGGAGCTTTGTCCAAGGAGAAAAGTCATCTCGGGTATCTTCCCTGGAGGAGTCTGGGGTTGCTACCCGGGATCACAGGGCCCCAAAACACCGGAGAAAACTCTGCGGGAGACACCTGGGAGGAGTTCTGGATAGATCCCGCAGTATGGACCACTGTCAAGAGAGAAAAATCATATTGGGTGTCTTCCCTGGAGGAGTCTGGGCTTGCTACCCGGGTTTACAGGGACCCAAACCACAGGAAAAATGTCTGTGGGAGATGCCTGGGAGGAATCTCAGATGCATCCCAGAAGATGGAGCTTTGTCCCAGCAGAAAAATCATCTCGGGTATCTTCCCTGGAGGAGTCTGGGGTTGCTACCCGGGATTACAGGGACCCAAACCACAGGAAAAATGTCTGTGGGAGATGCCTGGGAGGAATCTCAGATGCATCCCAGAAGATGGAGCTTTGTCCAAG
The DNA here is from genome assembly GCF_965231255.1 of Vanellus vanellus. NCBI lineage: Eukaryota > Metazoa > Chordata > Aves > Charadriiformes > Charadriidae > Vanellus > Vanellus vanellus. Next base: position 66,168 of record NW_028127235.1, on the reverse strand, counting down.
GAGAAAAGTCATCTCGGGTATCTTCCCTGGAGGAGTCTGGGGTTGCTACCCGGGATCACAGGGCCCCAAAACACCGGAGAAAACTCTGCGGGAGACACCTGGGAGGAGTTCTGGATAGATCCCGCAGTATGGACCACTGTCAAGAGAGAAAAATCATATTGGGTGTCTTCCCTGGAGGAGTCTGGGGTTGCTACCCGGGATCACAGGGCCCGAAAACACCGGAAAAAAAACTCAGGGACATACCTGCAAGGAGTCTCGGATGCTTCCCAGAGGATGGAGCATTATCCAAAGAGAAAAATCATCTCGGGTATCTTCCACGGAGGAGTCTAGGGTTGCTACCAGGGATTACAGGGACCAAAACCACAGGAAAAATGTCTGCGGGAGATGCCTGGGAGGAATCTCAGATGCATCCGAGAAGATGGAGCATTGTCCAAGGAGAAAAGTCATCTCGGGTATCTTCCCTGGAGGAGTCTGGGGTTGCTACCCGGGATTCCAGGGCCCCAAAACACCGGAATAAAAACTCAGGGACATACCTGCAAGGAGTCTCGGATGCTTCCCAGAGGATGGAGCATTGTCCAAGCAGAAAAATTATCTCGGGTATCTTCCCTGGAGGAGTCTGGGGTTGCTACCCGGGATCACAGGGCCCCAAAACACCGGAGAAAACTCTGCGGGAGACACCTGGGAGGAGTTCTGGGTAGATCCCGCAGTATGGACCACTGTCAAGAGAGAAAAATCATATTGGGTGTCCTCCCTGGAGGAGTCTGGGGTTGCTACCCAGGATCAAGGGCCCGAAAACACTGGAATAAACAATCAGGGACATACCTGCAAGGAGTCTCGGATGCTTCCAAGAGGATGTAGCATTGTCCAAGGAGAAAAATCATCTCGGGTATCTTCCCTGGAGGAGTCTGGGGTTGCTATCCGGGTTTACAGGGACCCAAACCACAGGAAAAATGTGTGCGGGAGACGCCTGGGAGGAATCTCAGATGCATCCCCGAAGATGGAGCTTTGTCCCAGCAGAAAAATCATCTTGGGTATCTTCCCTGGAGGAGTCTGGGGTTGCTACCCGGGATTACAGGGACCCAAACCACAGGAAAAATGTCTGCGGGAGACGCCTGGGAGGAATCTCAGATGCATCCCAGAAGATGGAGCATTGTCCAAGGAGAAAAGTCATCTCGGGTATCTTCCCTGGAGGAGTCTGGGGTTGCTACCCGGGATCACAGGGACCCAAAACACCGGAGAAAACTCTGCGGGAGACTCCTGGGAGGAGTTCTGGATAGATCCCGCAGTATGGACGACTGTCAAGAGAGAAAAATCATCTCGGCTATCTTCCCTGGAGGAGTCTGGGGTTGCTACCCGGGATTCCAGGGCCCCAAAACACCGGAATAAAAACTCAGGGACATACCTGCAAGGAGTCTCGGATGCTTCCCAGAGGATGGAGCATTGTCCAAGCAGAAAAATTATCTCGGGTATCTTCCCTGGAGGAGTCTGGGGTTGCTACCCGGGATTACAGGGACCCAAACCACAGGAAAAATGTCTGCGGGAGACGCCTGGGAGGAATCTCATATGCATCCCAGAAGACGGAGCTTTGTCCCAGCAGAAAAATCATCTCGGGTATCTTCCCTGGAGGAGTCTGGGGTTGCTACCCGGGATCACAGGGCCCCAAAACACCGGAATAAACACTCAGGGACATACCTGCAAGGAGTCTCGGATGCTTCCCAGAGGATGGAGCATTGTCCAAGCAGAAAAATTATCTCGGGTATCTTCCCTGGAGGAGTCTGGGGTTGCTACCCGGGATTACAGGGACCCAAACCACAGGAAAAATGTCTGTGGGAGATGCCTGGGAGGAATCTCATATGCATCCCAGAAGATGGAGCTTTGTCCAAGGAGAAAAGTCATCTCGGGTATCTTCCCTGGAGGAGTCTGGGGTTGCTACCCGGGATCACAGGGCCCCAAAACACCGGAGAAAACTCTGCGGGAGACACCTGGGAGGAGTTCTGGATAGATCCCGCCGTATGGACCACTGTCAAGAGAGAAAAATCATATTGGGTGTCCTCCCTGGAGGAGTCTGGGGTTGCTACCTGGGATGACAGAACCATAAACCGTGAGAAAAAAGACTCAGGGACATAGCTGCGACAAGTCTCGGGTGCATCCCAGAGCATGGAGCATTGTCCAAGGAGAAAAATCATCCCGGATATCTTTCCTGGAGGAGTCTGGGCTTGCTACCCGGGATTAAAGGGACCCAAACCACAGGAAAAATGTCTGCGGGAGACGCCTGGGAGGAATCTCAGATGCATCCCAGAAGATGGAGCTTTGTCCCAGCAGAAAAATCATCTCGGGTATCTTCCCTGGAGGAGTCTGGGGTTGTTACCCGGGATCACAGGGCCCGAAAACACCGGAATAAAAACTCAGGGACATACCTGCAAGGAGTCTCGGATGCTTCCCAGAGGATGGAGCATTGTCCAAGCAGAAAAATTATCTCGGGTATCTTCCCTGGAGGAGTCTGGGGTTGCTACCCGGGATTACAGGGACCCAAACCACAGGAAAAATGTCTGTGGGAGACGCCTGGGAGGAATCTCATATGCATCCCAGAAGATGGAGCTTTGTCCCAGCAGAAAAATCATCTCGGGTATCTTCCCTGGAGGAGTCTGGGGTTGCTACCCGGGATTATAGGGACCCAAACCACAGGAAAAATGTCTGTGGGAGATGCCTGGGAGGAATCTCATATGCATCCCAGAAGATGGAGCTTTGTCCAAGGAGAAAAGTCATCTCGGGTATCTTCCCTGGAGGAGTCTGGGGTTGCTACCCGGGATCACAGGGCCCCAAAACACCGGAGAAAACTCTGCGGGAGACACCTGGGAGGAGTTCTGGATGGATCCCGCAGTATGGACCACTGTCAAGAGAGAAAAATCATATTGGGTGTCCTCCCTGGAGGAGTCTGGGGTTGCTACCCAGGATCAAGGGCCCGAAAACACTGGAATAAACAATCAGGGACATACCTGCAAGGAGTCTCGGATGCTTCCAAGAGGATGTAGCATTGTCCAAGGAGAAAAATCATCTCGGGTATCTTCCCTGGAGGAGTCTGGGGTTGCTATCCGGGTTTACAGGGACCCAAACCACAGGAAAAATGTCTGCGGGAGACGCCTGGCAGGAATCTCAGATGCATCACAGAAGACGGAGCATTGTCCAAGGAGAAAAATCATCTCGGGTATCTTCCCTGGAGGAGTCTGGGGTTGCTACCCGGGATCACAGGGCCCGAAAACACCGGAATAAAAACTCAGGGACATACCTGCAAGGAGTCTCGGATGCTTCCCAGAGGATGGAGCATTGTCCAAGCAGAAAAATTATCTCGGGTATCTTCCTTGGAGGAGTCTGGGGTTGCTACCCGGGATCACAGGGCCCTAAATCACTGGAGAAAACTCTGCGGGAGACGCCTGGGAGGAATTCTGGGTAGATCCCGCAGGATGGACCACTGTCAAGAGAGAAAAATCATATTGGGTGTCTTCCCTGGAGGAGTCTGGGGTTGCTACCTGGGATGACAGAACCATAAACCGTGAGAAAAAAGACTCAGGGACATAGCTGCGACAAGTCTCGGATGCTTCCCAGAGGATGGAGCATTGTCCAAGGAGAAAAATCATCCCGGATATCTTTCCTGGAGGAGTCTGGGGTTGCTACCCGGGATTAAAGGGACCCAAACCACAGGAAAAATGTGTGCGGGAGACGCCTGGGAGGAATCTCAGATGCATCCCAGAAGATGGAGCATTGTCCAAGGAGAAAAATCATCTCGGGTATCTTCCCTGGAGGAGTCTGGGGTTGCTACCCGGGATTACAGGGACCAAAACCACAGGAAAAATGTCTGTGGGAGATGCCTGGGAGGAATCTCATATGCATCCCAGAAGATGGAGCTTTGTCCAAGGAGAAAAATCATCTCGGGTATCTTCCCTGGAGGAGTCTGGGGTTGCTACCCGGGATCACAGGGCCCCAAAACACCGGAATAAAAACTCAGGGACATACCTGCAAGGAGTCTCGGATGCTTCCCAGAGGAAGGAGCATTGTCCAAGCAGAAAAATTATCTCGGGTATCTTCCCTGGAGGAGTCTGAGGTTGCTACCCGGGATCACAGGGCCCCAAAACACCGGAGAAAACTCTGCGGGAGACACCTGGGAGGAGTTCTGGATAGATCCCGCAGTATGTACCACTGTCAAGAGAGAAAAATCATATTGGGTGTCTTCCCTGGAGGAGTCTGGGGTTGCTACCCGGGATCACAGGGACCGAAAACACCGGAATAAAAACTCAGGGACATACCTGCAAGGAGTCTCGGATGCTTCCCAGAGGATGGAGCATTGTCCAAGCAGAAAAATTATCTCGGGTATCTTCCCTGGAGGAGTCTGGGGTTGCTACCCGGGATTACAGGGACCCAAACCACAGGAAAAATGTCTGTGGGAGATGCCTGGGAGGAATCTCATATGCATCCCAGAAGATGGAGCTTTGTCCAAGGAGAAAAGTCATCTCGGGTATCTTCCCTGGAGGAGTCTGGGGTTGCTACCCGGGATCACAGGGCCCCAAAACACCGGAGAAAACTCTGCGGGAGACACCTGGGAGGAGTTCTGGATAGATCCCGCAGTATGGACCACTGTCAAGAGAGAAAAATCATATTGGTTGTCCTCCCTGGAGGAGTCTGGGGTTGCTACCTGGGATGACAGAACCATAAACCGTGAGAAAAAAGACTCAGGGACATAGCTGCGACAAGTCTCGGGTGCATCCCAGAGCATGGAGCATTGTCCAAGGAGAAAAATCATCCCGGATATCTTTCCTGGAGGAGTCTGGGGTTGCTACCCGGGATTAAAGGGACCCAAACCACAGGAAAAATGTCTGCGGGAGACGCCTGGGAGGAATCTCAGATGCATCCCAGAAGATGGAGCTTTGTCCCAGCAGAAAAATCATCTCGGGTATCTTCCCTGGAGGAGTCTGGGGTTGTTACCCGGGATCACAGGGCCCGAAAACACCGGAATAAAAACTCAGGGACATACCTGCAAGGAGTCTCGGATGCTTCCCAGAGGATGGAGCATTGTCCAAGCAGAAAAATTATCTCGGGTATCTTCCCTGGAGGAGTCTGGGGTTGCTACCCGGGATTACACGGACCCAAACCACAGGAAAAATGTCTGTGGGAGACGCCTGGGAGGAATCTCATATGCATCCCAGAAGATGGAGCTTTGTCCCAGCAGAAAAATCATCTCGGGTATCTTCCCTGGAGGAGTCTGGGGTTGCTACCCGGGATTACAGGGACCCAAACCACAGGAAAAATGTCTGTGGGAGATGCCTGGGAGGAATCTCATATGCATCCCAGAAGATGGAGCTTTGTCCAAGGAGAAAAGTCATCTCGGGTATCTTCCCTGGAGGAGTCTGGGGTTGCTACCCGGGATCACAGGGCCCCAAAACACCGGAGAAAACTCTGCGGGAGACACCTGGGAGGAGTTCTGGATAGATCCCGCAGTATGGACCACTGTCAAGAGAGAAAAATCATATTGGGTGTCCTCCCTGGAGGAGTCTGGGGTTGCTACCCAGGATCAAGGGCCCGAAAACACTGGAATAAACAATCAGGGACATACCTGCAAGGAGTCTCGGATGCTTCCAAGAGGATGTAGCATTGTCCAAGGAGAAAAATCATCTCGGGTATCTTCCCTGGAGGAGTCTGGGGTTGCTACCTGGGATGACAGAACCATAAACCGTGAGAAAAAAGACTCAGGGACATAGCTGCGACAAGTCTCGGATGCTTCCCAGAGGATGGAGCATTGTCCAAGGAGAAAAATCATCCCGGATATCTTTCCTGGAGGAGTCTGGGGTTGCTACCCGGGATTAAAGGGACCCAAACCACAGGAAAAATGTCTGCGGGAGACGCCTGGGAGGAATCTCAGATGCATCCCAGAAGATGGAGCATTGTCCAAGGAGAAAAATCATCTCGGGTATCTTCCCTGGAAGAGACTGGGGTTGCTACCCGGGATGACAGGGCCCAAAAGCACCGGAATAAACACTCAGGGACAAAGCTGCAAGGAGTCTCGGATGCTTCCCAGAGGATGGAGCATTGGCCAAGGAGAAAAATCATCTCGGGTACCTTCCCTGGAGGAGTCTGGGGTTCCTACCTGGGATCACAGGGCCCTAAAGCACTGGAGAAAACTCTGCGGGAGAGGCCTGGGAGGAGTTCTGGGTAGATCCCGCAGGACTGACCACAGTCAAGAGAGAAAAATCATATTGGGTGTCTTCCCTGGAGGAGTCTGGGGTTGCTACCTGGGATGACAGAACCCTAAACCGCGAGAAAAAAGACTCAGGGACATAGCTGCGACAAGTCTCGGATGCATCCCAGAGGATGGAGCATTGTCCAAGGAGAAAAATCATCTCGGGTATCATTCCTGGAGGAGACTGGGGTTGCTACCCGGGATCACAGGGCCCTAAACCCCAGGAAGAAAACACTCAGAAACAGAGCTGGGAGGAGTCTCGGGTGCATCCCGCAGGATGGACAATAGTCCAAGGAGAAAAATCAACTTCGGTATCTTCCACGGAGGAGTCTGGGGTTGCTACCTGGGATGACAGGGACCCAAGCCACAGGAAAAAAGTCTGCGGGAGATGCCTGGGAGGAATCTCAGATGCATCCCAGAAGATGGAGCATTGTCCAAGGAGAAAAATCATCTCGGGTATCTTCCCTGGAGGAGTCTGGGGTTGCTACGCGGGATCACAGGGACCCAAAACACCGGAATAAACACTCAGGGACATACCTGCAAGGAGTCTCGGATGCTTCCCAGAGGATGGAGCATTGTCCAAGGAGAAAAATCATCTCGGGTATCTTCCCTGGAGGAGTCTGGGGTTGCTACCCGGGATTACAGGGACCCAAACCACAGGAAAAATGTCTGTGGGAGACGCCTGGGAGGAATCTCATATGCATCCCAGAAGATGGAGCTTTGTCCCAGGAGAAAAATCATCTCGGGTATCTTCCCTGGAGGAGTCTGGGGTTGCTACCCGGGATTACAGGGACCCAAGCCACAGGAAAAATGTCTGCGGGAGACGCCTGGGAGGAATCTCAGATGCATCCCAGAAGATGGAGCATTGTCCAAGGAGAAAAATCATCTCGGGTATCTTCCTTGGAGGAGTCTGGGGTTGCTACCCGGGATCACAGGGCCCTAAAGCACTGGAGAAAACTCTGCGGGAGACGCCTGGGAGGAATTCTGGGTAGATCCCGCAGGATGGACCACTGTCAAGAGAGAAAAATGATATTGGGTGTCTTCCCTGGAGGAGTCTGGCGTTGCTACCTGGGATGACAGAACCATAAACTGTGAGAAAAAAGACTCAGGGACATAGCTGCAACAAGTCTCGGATGCATCGCAGAGCATGGAGCATTGTCCAAGGAGAAAAATCATCTCGGGTTATCTTCCCTGGAGGAGTCTGGGGTTGCTACCCGGGATTACACGGACCCAAACCACAGGAAAAATGTCTGCGGGAGACGCCTGGGAGGAATCTCAGATGCATCCCAGAAGATGGAGCACTGTCCAAGGAGAAAAATCATCTCGGGTATCTTCCCTGGAGGAGTCTGGGGTTGCTACCCGGGATCACAGGGCCCGAAAACACCGGAATAAAAACTCAGGGACATACCTGCAAGGAGTCTCGGATGCTTCCCAGAGGATGGAGCATTGTCCAAGCAGAAAAAATATCTCGGGTATCTTCCTTGGAGGAGTCTGGGGTTGCTACCCGGGATCACAGGGCCCTAAAGCACTGGAGAAAACTCTGCGGGAGACGCCTGGGAGGAATTCTGGGTAGATCCCGCAGGATGGACCACTGTCAAGAGAGAAAAATCATATTGGGTGTCTTCCCTGAGGAGTCTGGGGTTGCTACCTGGGATGACAGAACCATAAACCGTGAGAAAAAAGACTCAGGGACATAGCTGCGACAAGTCTCGGGTACATCCCACAAGATGGAGCATTTTCCAAGGACAAAAATCATCCCAGATATATTTCCTGGAGGAGTCTGGGGGTGCTACCTGGGATTAAAGGGACCCAAACCACAGGAAAAATGTCTGTGGGAGATGACTTGGAGAAATCTCATATGCATTCCAGAAGATGGAGCTTTGTCCAAGGAGAAAAATCATCTCGGGTATCTTCCCTGGAGGAGTCTGGGGTTGCTACCCGGGATCACAGGGCCCCAAAACACCGGAGAAAACTCTGCGGGAGACGCCTGGGAGGAATTCTGGGTAGATCCCGCAGGATGGACCACTGTCAAGAGAGAAAAATCATATTGGGTGTCTTCCCTGGAGGAGTCTGGGGTTGCTACCTGGGATGACAGAACCATAAACCGTGAGAAAAAAGACTCAGGGACATAGCTGCGACAAGTCTCGGATGCATCCCAGAGGATGGAGCATTGTCCAAGGAGAAAAATCATCCCGGATATCTTTCCTGGAGGAGTCTGGGGTTGCTACCCGGGATTAAAGGGACCCAAACCACAGGAAAAATGTCTGCGGGAGACGCCTGGGAGGAATCTCAGATGCATCCCAGAAGATGGAGCATTGTCCAAGGAGAAAAATCATCTCGGGTATCTTCCCTGGAGGAGTCTGGGGTTGCTACCCGGGATCACAGGGCCCCAAAACACCGGAGAAAACTCTGCGGGAGACACCTGGGAGGAGTTCTGGATAGATCCCGCAGTATGGACCACTGTCAAGAGAGAAAAATCATATTGGGTGTCTTCCCTGGAGGAGTCTGGGGTTGCTACCCGGGTTTACAGGAACCCAAACCACAGGAAAAATGTCTGCGGGAGACGCCTGGCAGGAATCTCAGATGCATCCCAGAAGATGGAGCATTGTCCAGGGAGAAAAATCATCTCGGGTATCTTCCCTGGAGGAGTCTGGGGTTGCTACCCGGGATCACAGGGCCCGAAAACACCGGAATAAAAACTCAGGGACATAGCTGCAAGGAGTCTCGGATGCTTCCCAGAGGATGGAGCATTATCCAAAGAGAAAAATCATCTCGGGTATCTTCCACGGAGGAGTCTAGGGTTGCCACCCGGGATTACAGGGACCCAAACCACAGGAAAAATGTCTGCGGGAGACGCCTGGGAGGAATCTCAGATGCATCCCAGAAGATGGAGCATTGTCCAAGGAGAAAAATCATCTCTGGTATCTTCCCTGGAGGAGTCTGGGGTTGCTACCCGGGATTACAGGGACCCAAACCACAGGAAAAATGTCTGTGGGAGATGCCTGGGAGGAATCTCATATGCATCCCAGAAGATGGAGCTTTGTCCCAGCAGAAAAATCATCTCGGGTATCTTCCCTGGAGGAGTCTGGGGTTGCTACCCGGGATTACAGGGACCCAAACCACAGGAAAAATGTCTGTGGGAGATGCCTGGGAGGAATCTCATATGCATCCCAGAAGATGGAGCTTTGTCCAAGGAGAAAAGTAATCTCGGGTATCTTCCCTGGAGGAGTCTGGGGTTGCTACCCGGGATCACAGGGCCCCAAAACACCGGAGAAAACTCTGCGGGAGACACCTGGGAGGAGTTCTGGATAGATCCCGCAGTATGGACCACTGTCAAGAGAGAAAAATCATATTGGGTGTCTTCCCTGGAGGAGTCTGGGGTTGCTACCCGGGTTTACAGGGACCCAAACCACAGGAAAAATGTCTGCGGGAGACGCCTGGGAGGAATCTCAGATGCATCCCAGAAGATGGAGCTTTGTCCCAGCAGAAAAATCATCTCGGGTATCTTCCCTGGAGGAGTCTGGGGTTGCTACCCGGGATTACAGGGACCCAAACCACAGGAAAAATGTCTGTGGGACATGCCTGGGAGGAATCTCAGATGCATCCCAGAAGATGGAGCTTTGTCCAAGGAGAAAAGTCATCTCGGGTATCTTCCCTGGAGGAGTCTGGGGTTGCTACCCGGGATCACAGGGCCCGAAAACACCGGAATAAAAACTCAGGGACATACCTGCAAGGAGTCTCGGATGCTTCCCAGAGGATGGAGCATTATCCAAAGAGAAAAATCATCTCGGGTATCTTCCACGGAGGAGTCTAGGGTTGCTACCAGGGATTACAGGGACCAAAACCACAGGAAAAATGTCTGCGGGAGACGCCTGGGAGGAATCTCAGATGCATCCGAGAAGATGGAGCATTGTCCAAGGAGAAAAGTCATCTCGGGTATCTTCCCTGGAGGAGTCTGGGGTTGCTACCCGGGATCACAGGGACCCAAAACACCGGAGAAAACTCTGCGGGAGACTCCTGGGAGGAGTTCTGGATAGATCCCGCAGTATGGACGACTGTCAAGAGAGAAAAATCATCTCGGCTATCTTCCCTGGAGGAGTCTGGGGTTGCTACCCGGGATTCCAGGGCCCCAAAACATCGGAATAAAAACTCAGGGACATACCTGCAAGGAGTCTCGGATGCTTCCCAGAGGATGGAGCATTGTCCAAGCAGAAAAATTATCTCGGGTATCTTCCCTGGAGGAGTCTGGGGTTGCTACCCGGGATCACAGGGCCCCAAAACACCGGAGAAAACTCTGCGGGAGACACCTGGGAGGAGTTCTGGATAGATCCCGCAGTATGGACCACTGTCAAGAGAGAAAAATCATATTGGGTGTCCTCCCTGGAGGAGTCTGGGGTTGCTACCCAGGATCAAGGGCCCGAAAACACTGGAATAAACAATCAGGGACATACCTGCAAGGAGTCTCGAATGCTTCCAAGAGGATGTAGCATTGTCCAAGGAGAAAAATCATCTCGGGTATCTTCCCTGGAGGAGTCTGGGGTTGCTATCCGGGTTTACAGGGACCCAAACCACAGGAAAAATGTGTGCGGGAGACGCCTGGGAGGAATCTCAGATGCATCCCCGAAGATGGAGCTTTGTCCCAGCAGAAAAATCATCTTGGGTATCTTCCCTGGAGGAGTCTGGGGTTGCTACCCGGGATTACAGGGACCCAAACCACAGGAAAAATGTCTGCGGGAGACGCCTGGGAGGAATCTCAGATGCATCCCAGAAGATGGAGCATTGTCCAAGGAGAAAAATCATCTCGGGTATCTTCCCTGTAGGAGTCTGGGGTTGTTACCCGGGATCACAGGGCCCGAAAACACCGGAATAAAAACTCAGGGACATACCTGCAAGGAGTCTCGGATGCTTCCCAGAGGATGGAGCATTGTCCAAGCAGAAAAATTATCTCGGGTATCTTCCCTGGAGGAGTCTGGGGTTGCTACCCGGGATTACAGGGACCCAAACCACAGGAAAAATGTCTGCGGGAGACGCCTGGGAGGAATCTCATATGCATCCCAGAAGATGGAGCTTTGTCCCAGCAGAAAAATCATCTCGGGTATCTTCCCTGGAGGAGTCTGGGGTTGCTACCCGGGATTACACGGACCCAAACCACAGGAAAAATGTCTGCGGGAGACGCCTGGGAGGAATCTCATATGCATCCCAGAAGATGGAGCTTTGTCCCAGCAGAAAAATCATCTCGGGTATCTTCCCTGGAGGAGTCTGGGGTTGCTACCCGGGATCACAGGGCCCCAAAACACCGGAATAAACACTCAGGGACATACCTGCAAGGAGTCTCGGATGCTTCCCAGAGGATGGAGCATTGTCCAAGCAGAAAAATTATCTCGGGTATCTTCCCTGGAGGAGTCTGGGGTTGCTACCCGGGATTACAGGGACCCAAACCACAGGAAAAATGTCTGTGGGAGATGCCTGGGAGGAATCTCATATGCATCCCAGAAGATGGAGCTTTGTCCAAGGAGAAAAGTCATCTCGGGTATCTTCCCTGGAGGAGTCTGGGGTTGCTACCCGGGATCACAGGGCCCCAAAACACCGGAGAAAACTCTGCGGGAGACACCTGGGAGGAGTTCTGGATAGATCCCGCCGTATGGACCACTGTCAAGAGAGAAAAATCATATTGGGTGTCCTCCCTGGAGGAGTCTGGGGTTGCTACCTGGGATGACAGAACCATAAACCGTGAGAAAAAAGACTCAGGGACATAGCTGCGACAAGTCTCGGGTGCATCCCAGAGCATGGAGCATTGTCCAAGGAGAAAAATCATCCCGGATATCTTTCCTGGAGGAGTCTGGGCTTGCTACCCGGGATTAAAGGGACCCAAACCACAGGAAAAATGTCTGCGGGAGACGCCTGGGAGGAATCTCAGATGCATCCCAGAAGATGGAGCTTTGTCCCAGCAGAAAAATCATCTCGGGTATCTTCCCTGGAGGAGTCTGGGGTTGTTACCCGGGATCACAGGGCCCGAAAACACCGGAATAAAAACTCAGGGACATACCTGCAAGGAGTCTCGGATGCTTCCCAGAGGATGGAGCATTGTCCAAGCAGAAAAATTATCTCGGGTATCTTCCCTGGAGGAGTCTGGGGTTGCTACCCGGGATTACAGGGACCCAAACCACAGGAAAAATGTCTGTGGGAGACGCCTGGGAGGAATCTCATATGCATCCCAGAAGATGGAGCTTTGTCCCAGCAGAAAAATCATCTCGGGTATCTTCCCTGGAGGAGTCTGGGGTTGCTACCCGGGATTACAGGGACCCAAACCACAGGAAAAATGTCTGTGGGAGATGCCTGGGAGGAATCTCATATGCATCCCAGAAGATGGAGCTTTGTCCAAGGAGAAAAGTCATCTCGGGTATCTTCCCTGGAGGAGTCTGGGGTTGCTACCCGGGATCACAGGGCCCCAAAACACCGGAGAAAACTCTGCGGGAGACACCTGGGAGGAGTTCTGGATGGATCCCGCAGTATGGACCACTGTCAAGAGAGAAAAATCATATTGGGTGTCCTCCCTGGAGGAGTCTGGGGTTGCTACCCAGGATCAAGGGCCCGAAAACACTGGAATAAACAATCAGGGACATACCTGCAAGGAGTCTCGGATGCTTCCAAGAGGATGTAGCATTGTCCAAGGAGAAAAATCATCTCGGGTATCTTCCCTGGAGGAGTCTGGGGTTGCTATCCGGGTTTACAGGGACCCAAACCACAGGAAAAATGTCTGCGGGAGACGCCTGGCAGGAATCTCAGATGCATCACAGAAGACGGAGCATTGTCCAAGGAGAAAAATCATCTCGGGTATCTTCCCTGGAGGAGTCTGGGGTTGCTACCCGGGATCACAGGGCCCGAAAACACCGGAATAAAAACTCAGGGACATACCTGCAAGGAGTCTCGGATGCTTCCCAGAGGATGGAGCATTGTCCAAGCAGAAAAATTATCTCGGGTATCTTCCTTGGAGGAGTCTGGGGTTGCTACCTGGGATCACAGGGCCCTAAATCACTGGAGAAAACTCTGCGGGAGACGCCTGGGAGGAATTCTGGGTAGATCCCGCAGGATGGACCACTGTCAAGAGAGAAAAATCATATTGGGTGTCTTCCCTGGAGGAGTCTGGGGTTGCTACTTGGGATGACAGAACCATAAACCGTGAGAAAAAAGACTCAGGGACATAGCTGCGACAAGTCTCGGATGCTTCCCAGAGGATGGAGCATTGTCCAAGGAGAAAAATCATCCCGGATATCTTTCCTGGAGGAGTCTGGGGTTGCTACCCGGGATTAAAGGGACCCAAACCACAGGAAAAATGTGTGCGGGAGACGCCTGGGAGGAATCTCAGATGCATCCCAGAAGATGGAGCATTGTCCAAGGAGAAAAATCATCTCGGGTATCTTCCCTGGAGGAGTCTGGGGTTGCTACCCGGGATTACAGGGACCAAAACCACAGGAAAAATGTCTGTGGGAGATGCCTGGGAGGAATCTCATATGCATCCCAGAAGATGGAGCTTTGTCCAAGGAGAAAAATCATCTCGGGTATCTTCCCTGGAGGAGTCTGGGGTTGCTACCCGGGATCACAGGGCCCCAAAACACCGGAATAAAAACTCAGGGACATACCTGCAAGGAGTCTCGGATGCTTCCCAGAGGAAGGAGCATTGTCCAAGCAGAAAAATTATCTCGGGTATCTTCCCTGGAGGAGTCTGAGGTTGCTACCCGGGATCACAGGGCCCCAAAACACCGGAGAAAACTCTGCGGGAGACACCTGGGAGGAGTTCTGGATAGATCCCGCAGTATGGACCACTGTCAAGAGAGAAAAATCATATTGGGTGTCTTCCCTGGAGGAGTCTGGGGTTGCTACCCGGGATCACAGGGACCGAAAACACCGGAATAAAAACTCAGGGACATACCTGCAAGGAGTCTCGGATGCTTCCCAGAGGATGGAGCATTGTCCAAGCAGAAAAATTATCTCGGGTATCTTCCCTGGAGGAGTCTGGGGTTGCTACCCGGGATTACAGGGACCCAAACCACAGGAAAAATGTCTGTGGGAGATGCCTGGGAGGAATCTCATATGCATCCCAGAAGATGGAGCTTTGTCCAAGGAGAAAAGTCATCTCGGGTATCTTCCCTGGAGGAGTCTGGGGTTGCTACCCGGGATCACAGGGCCCCAAAACACCGGAGAAAACTCTGCGGGAGACACCTGGGAGGAGTTCTGGATAGATCCCGCAGTATGGACCACTGTCAAGAGAGAAAAATCATATTGGTTGTCCTCCCTGGAGGAGTCTGGGGTTGCTACCTGGGATGACAGAACCATAAACCGTGAGAAAAAAGACTCAGGGACATAGCTGCGACAAGTCTCGGGTGCATCCCAGAGCATGGAGCATTGTCCAAGGAGAAAAATCATCCCGGATATCTTTCCTGGAGGAGTCTGGGGTTGCTACCCGGGATTAAAGGGACCCAAACCACAGGAAAAATGTCTGCGGGAGACGCCTGGGAGGAATCTCAGATGCATCCCAGAAGATGGAGCTTTGTCCCAGCAGAAAAATCATCTCGGGTATCTTCCCTGGAGGAGTCTGGGGTTGTTACCCGGGATCACAGGGCCCGAAAACACCGGAATAAAAACTCAGGGACATACCTGCAAGGAGTCTCGGATGCTTCCCAGAGGATGGAGCATTGTCCAAGCAGAAAAATTATCTCGGGTATCTTCCCTGGAGGAGTCTGGGGTTGCTACCCGGGATTACAGGGACCCAAACCACAGGAAAAATGTCTGTGGGAGACGCCTGGGAGGAATCTCATATGCATCCCAGAAGATGGAGCTTTGTCCCAGCAGAAAAATCATCTCGGGTATCTTCCCTGGAGGAGTCTGGGGTTGCTACCCGGGATTACAGGGACCCAAACCACAGGAAAAATGTCTGTGGGAGATGCCTGGGAGGAATCTCATATGCATCCCAGAAGATGGAGCTTTGTCCAAGGAGAAAAGTCATCTCGGGTATCTTCCCTGGAGGAGTCTGGGGTTGCTACCCGGGATCACAGGGCCCCAAAACACCGGAGAAAACTCTGCGGGAGACACCTGGGAGGAGTTCTGGATAGATCCCGCAGTATGGACCACTGTCAAGAGAGAAAAATCATATTGGGTGTCCTCCCTGGGGGAGTCTGGGGTTGCTACCCAGGATCAAGGGCCCGAAAACACTGGAATAAACAATCAGGGACATACCTGCAAGGAGTCTCGGATGCTTCCAAGAGGATGTAGCATTGTCCAAGGAGAAAAATCATCTCGGGTATCTTCCCTGGAGGAGTCTGGGGTTGCTACCTGGGATGACAGAACCATAAACCGTGAGAAAAAAGACTCAGGGACATAGCTGCGACAAGTCTCGGATGCTTCCCAGAGGATGGAGCATTGTCCAAGGAGAAAAATCATCCCGGATATCTTTCCTGGAGGAGTCTGGGGT
Organism: Vanellus vanellus; assembly: GCF_965231255.1. Lineage (NCBI taxonomy): Eukaryota > Metazoa > Chordata > Aves > Charadriiformes > Charadriidae > Vanellus > Vanellus vanellus. Next base: position 50,470 of record NW_028127235.1, on the reverse strand, counting down.
TGCTACCCGGGATTAAAGGGACCCAAACCACAGGAAAAATGTCTGCGGGAGACGCCTGGGAGGAATCTCAGATGCATCCCAGAAGATGGAGCATTGTCCAAGGAGAAAAATCATCTCGGGTATCTTCCCTGGAAGAGACTGGGGTTGCTACCCGGGATGACAGGGCCCAAAAGCACCGGAATAAACACTCAGGGACAAAGCTGCAAGGAGTCTCGGATGCTTCCCAGAGGATGGAGCATTGGCCAAGGAGAAAAATCATCTCGGGTACCTTCCCTGGAGGAGTCTGGGGTTCCTACCTGGGATCACAGGGCCCTAAAGCACTGGAGAAAACTCTGCGGGAGAGGCCTGGGAGGAGTTCTGGGTAGATCCCGCAGGACTGACCACAGTCAAGAGAGAAAAATCATATTGGGTGTCTTCCCTGGAGGAGTCTGGGGTTGCTACCTGGGATGACAGAACCCTAAACCGCGAGAAAAAAGACTCAGGGACATAGCTGCGACAAGTCTCGGATGCATCCCAGAGGATGGAGCATTGTCCAAGGAGAAAAATCATCTCGGGTATCATTCCTGGAGGAGACTGGGGTTGCTACCCGGGATTACAGGGAACCAAACCACAGGAAAAATGTCTGCGGGAGACGCCTGGGAGGAATCTCAGATGCATCCCAGAGGATGGAGCATTGTCCAAAGAGAAAAATCATCTCGGGTATCTTCCCTTGAGGAGTCTGGGGTTGCTACCCGGGATCACAGGGCCCTAAACCCCAGGAAGAAAACACTCAGAAACAGAGCTGGGAGGAGTCTCGGGTGCATCCCGCAGGATGGACAATAGTCCAAGGAGAAAAATCAACTTCGGTATCTTCCACGGAGGAGTCTGGGGTTGCTACCTGGGATGACAGGGACCCAAGCCACAGGAAAAAAGTCTGTGGGAGATGCCTCGGAGGAATCTCAGATGCATCCCAGAAGATGGAGCATTGTCCAAGGAGAAAAATCATCTCGGGTATCTTCCCTGGAGGAGTCTGGGGTTGCTACGCGGGATCACAGGGACCCAAAACACCGGAATAAACACTCAGGGACATACCTGCAAGGAGTCTCGGATGCTTCCCAGAGGATGGAGCATTGTCCAAGGAGAAAAATCATCTCGGGTATCTTCCCTGGAGGAGTCTGGGGTTGCTACCCGGGATTACAGGGACCCAAACCACAGGAAAAATGTCTGCGGGAGACGCCTGGGAGGAATCTCAGATGCATCCCAGAAGATGGAGCATTGTCCAAGGAGAAAAATCATCTCGGCTATCTTCCCTGGAGGAGTCTGGGGTTGCTACCCGGGATCACAGGGCCCCAAAACACCGGAATAAACACTCAGGGACATACCTGCAAGGAGTCTCGGATGCTTCCCAGAGGATGTAGCATTGTCCAAGGAGAAAAATCATCTCGGGTATCTTCCCTAGAGGAGTCTGGGGTTGCTACCCGGGATCACAGGGCCCTAAAGCACTGGAGAAAACTCTGCGGGAGACGCCTGGGAGGAATTCTGGGTAGATCCCGCAGGATGGACCACTGTCAAGAGAGAAAAATGATATTGGGTGTCTTCCCTGGAGGAGTCTGGCGTTGCTACCTGGGATGACAGAACCATAAACTGTGAGAAAAAAGACTCAGGGACATAGCTGCAACAAGTCTCGGATGCATCGCAGAGCATGGAGCATTGTCCAAGGAGAAAAATCATCTCGGGTTATCTTCCCTGGAGGAGTCTGGGGTTGCTACCCGGGATTACACGGACCCAAACCACAGGAAAAATGTCTGCGGGAGACGCCTGGGAGGAATCTCAGATGCATCCCAGAAGATGGAGCACTGTCCAAGGAGAAAAATCATCTCGGGTATCTTCCCTGGAGGAGTCTGGGGTTGCTACCCGGGATCACAGGGCCCGAAAACACCGGAATAAAAACTCAGGGACATACCTGCAAGGAGTCTCGGATGCTTCCCAGAGGATGGAGCATTGTCCAAGCAGAAAAAATATCTCGGGTATCTTCCTTGGAGGAGTCTGGGGTTGCTACCCGGGATCAAAGGGCCCTAAAGCACTGGAGAAAACTCTGCGGGAGACGCCTGGGAGGAATTCTGGGTAGATCCCGCAGGATGGACCACTGTCAAGAGAGAAAAATCATATTGGGTGTCTTCCCTGAGGAGTCTGGGGTTGCTACCTGGGATGACAGAACCATAAACCGTGAGAAAAAAGACTCAGGGACATAGCTGCGACAAGTCTCGGGTACATCCCACAAGATGGAGCATTTTCCAAGGACAAAAATCATCCCAGATATATTTCCTGGAGGAGTCTGGGGGTGCTACCTGGGATTAAAGGGACCCAAACCACAGGAAAAATGTCTGTGGGAGATGACTTGGAGAAATCTCATATGCATTCCAGAAGATGGAGCTTTGTCCAAGGAGAAAAATCATCTCGGGTATCTTCCCTGGAGGAGTCTGGGGTTGCTACCCGGGATCACAGGGCCCCAAAACACCGGAGAAAACTCTGCGGGAGACGCCTGGGAGGAATTCTGGGTAGATCCCGCAGGATGGACCACTGTCAAGAGAGAAAAATCATATTGGGTGTCTTCCCTGAGGAGTCTGGGGTTGCTACCTGGGATGACAGAACCATAAACCGTGAGAAAAAAGACTCAGGGACATAGCTGCGACAAGTCTCGGATGCATCCCAGAGTATAGAGCATTGTCCAAGGAGAAAAATCATCCCGGATATCTTTCCTGGAGGAGTCTGGGGTTGCTACCTGGGATTAAAGGGACCCAAACCACAGGAAAAATGTCTGCGGGAGACGCCTGGGAGGAATCTCAGATGCATCCCAGAAGATGGAGCATTGTACAAGGAGAAAAATCATCTCGGGTATCTTCCCTGGAGGAGTCTGGGGTTGCTACCCGGGATTACAGGGACCCAAACCACAGGAAAAATGTCTGTGGGAGACGCCTGGCAGGAATCTCAGATGCATCCCAGAAGATGGAGCTTTGTCCAAGGAGAAAAATCATCTCGGGTATCTTCCCTGGAGGAGTCTGGGGTTGCTACCCGGGATCACAGGGCCCCAAAACACCGGAGAAAACTCTGCGGGAGACGCCTGGGAGGAATTCTGGGTAGATCCCGCAGGATGGACCACTGTCAAGAGAGAAAAATCATATTGGGTGTCTTCCCTGAGGAGTCTGGGGTTGCTACCTGGGATGACAGAACCATAAACCGTGAGAAAAAAGACTCAGGGACATAGCTGCGACAAGTCTCGGATGCATCCCAGAGTATAGAGCATTGTACAAGGAGAAAAATCATCTCGGGTATCTTCCCTGGAGGAGTCTGGGGTTGCTACCCGGGATTACAGGGACCCAAACCACAGGAAAAATGTCTGTGGGAGACGCCTGGCAGGAATCTCAGATGCATCCCAGAAGATGGAGCTTTGTCCAAGGAGAAAAATCATCTCGGGTATCTTCCCTGGAGGAGTCTGGGGTTGCTACCCGGGATCACAGGGACCAAAACCACAGGAAAAATGTCTGCGGGAGACGCCTGGGAGGAATCTCAGATGCATCCCAGAAGATGGAGCATTGTCCAAGGAGAAAAGTCATCTCGGGTATCTTCCCTGGAGGAGTCTGGGGTTGCTACGCGGGATCACAGGGCCCGAAAATACCGGAATAAACACTCAGGGACATACCTGCAAGGAGTCTCGGATGCTTCCAAGAGGATAGAGCATTGTCCAAGTAGAAAAATCATCTCGGGTATCTTCCCTGGAGGAGTCTGGTGTTGCTACCCGGGTTTACAGGGACCCAAACCACAGGAAAAATGTCTGAGGGAGACGCCTGGGAGGAATCTCAGATGCATCCCAGAAGATGGAGCATTGTCCAAGGAGAAAAATCATCTCGGCTATCTTCCCTGGAGGAGTCTGGTGTTGCTACCCGGGATTACAGGGACCCAAACCACAGGAAAAATGTCTGTGGGAGATGCCTGGGAGGAATCTCAGATGCATCCCAGAAGATGGAGCTTTGTCCAAGGAGAAAAATAATCTCGGGTATCTTCCCTGGAGGAGTCTGGGGTTGCTACCCGGGATTACAGGGCCCGTAAACACCGGAGAAAACTCTGTGGGAGACTCCTGGGAGGAGTTCTGGATAGATCCCGCAGTATAGACCACTGTCAAGAGAGAAAAATCATATTGGGTGTCTTCCCTGGAGGAGTCTGGGGTTGCTACCCGGGATCAGAGGGCCCGAAAATACCGGAATAAACACTCAGGGACATACCTGCAAGGAGTCTCGGTTGCTTCCAAGAGGATGGAGCATTGTCCAAGGAGAAAAATCATCTCGGGTATCTTCCCTGGAGGAGTCTGGGGTTGCTACCCGGGTTTACAGGGACCCAAACCACAGGAAAAATGTCTGCGGGAGACGCCTGGGAGGAATCTCAGATGCATCCGAGAAGATGGAGCATTGTCCAAGGAGAAAAATCATCTCGGGTATCTTCCCTGGAGGAGTCTGGGGTTGCTACCCGGGATCACAGGGCGCCAAAACACCGGAATAAAAACTCAGGGAAATACCTGCAAGGAGTCTCGGATGCTTCCCAGAGGATGGAGCATTGTCCAAGCAGAAAAATTATCTCGGGTATCTTCCCTGGAGGAGTCTGGGGTTGCTACCCGGGATTACAGGGACCCAAACCACAGGAAAAATATCTGCGGGAGACGCCTGGGAGGAATCTCAGATGCATCCCAGAAGATGGAGCTTTGTCCAAGGAGAAAAATCATCTCGGGTATCTTCCCTGGAGGAGTCTGGGGTTGCTACCCGGGATTACAGGGACCAAAAACACAGGAAAAATGTCTGCGGGAGACGCCTGGGAGGAATCTCAGATGCATCCCAGAAGATGGAGCATTGTCCAAGGAGAAAAGTCATCTCGGCTATCTTCCCTGGAGGAGTCTGGGGTTGCTACCCGGGATCACAGGGACCCAAAACACCGGAGAAAACTCTGCGGGAGACTCCTGGGAGGAGTTCTGGATAGATCCCGCAGTATGGACGACTGTGAAGAGAGAAAAATCATCTCGGCTATCTTCCCTGGAGGAGTCTGGGGTTGCTACCCGGGATCACAGGGCCCCAAAACACCGGAATAAACACTCAGGGACATACCTGCAAGGAGTCTCGGATGCTTCCCAGAGGATGGAGCATTGTCCAAGGAGAAAAATCATCTCGGGTATCTTCCTTGGAGGAGTCTGGGGTTGCTACCCGGGATCACAGGGCCCTAAAGCACTGGAGAAAACTCTGCGGGAGACGCCTGGGAGGAATTCTGGGTAGATCCCGCAGGATGGACCACTGTCAAGAGAGAAAAATCATATTGGGTGTCTTCCCTGGAGGAGTCTGGGGTTGCTACCTGGGATGACAGAACCATAAACCGTGAGAAAAAAGACTCAGGGACATAGCTGCGACAAGTCTCGGGTGCATCCCAGAGCATGGAGCATTGTCCAAGGAGAAAAATCATCCCGGATATCTTTCCTGGAGGAGTCTGGGGTTGCTACCTGGGATTAAAGGGACCCAAACTACAGGAAAAATGTCTGCGGGAGACGCCTGGGAGGAATCTCATATGCATCCCAGAAGATGGAGCTTTGTCCAAGGAGAAAAGTCATCTCGGGTATCTTCCCTGGAGGAGTCTGGGGTTGCTACCCGGGATTACAGGGACCCAAACCACAGGAAAAATGTCTGTGGGAGATGCCTGGGAGGAATCTCATATGCATCCCAGAAGATGGAGCTTTGTCCAAGGAGAAAAATCATCTCGGGTATCTTCCCTGGAGGAGTCTGGGGTTGCTACCTGGGATCACAGTGCCCGAAAAAACCGGAGAAAACTCTGTGGGAGACTCCTGGGAGGAGTTCTGGATAGATCCCGCAGTATGGTCCACTGTCAAGAGAGAAAAATCATATTGGGTGTCTTCCCTGGAGGAGTCTGGGGTTGCTACCCGGGATCAGAGGGCCCGAAAATACCGGAATAAGCACTCAGGGACATACCTGCAAGGAGTCTTGGATGCTTCCAAGAGGATGGAGCATTGTCCAAGGAGAAAAATCATCTCGGGTATCTTCCCTGGAGGAGTCTGGTGTTGCTACCCGGGTTTACAGGGACCCAAACCACAGGAAAAATGTCTGCGGGAGACGCATGGGAGGAATCTCAGATGCATCCCAGAAGATGGAGCATTGTCCAAGGAGAAAAATCATCTCGGCTATCTTCCCTGGAGGAGTCTGGGGTTGCTACCCGGGATTACAGGGCCCGAAAACACCGGAATAAAAACTCAGGGACATACCTGCAAGGAGTCTCGGATGCTTCCCAGAGGATGGAGCATTGTCCAAGCAGAAAAATTATCTCGGGTATCTTCCTGTGAGGAGTCTGGGTTTGCTACCCGGGATCACAGGGCCCTAAAGCACTGGAGAAAACTCTGTGGGAGACGCCTGGGAGGAATTCTGGGTAGATCCCGCAGGATGGACCACTGTCAAGAGAGAAAAATCATATTGGGTGTCTTCCCTGGAGGAGTCTGGGGTTGCTACCTGGGATGACAGAACCATAAACCGTGAGAAAAAAGACTCAGGGACATAGCTGCGACAAGTCTCGGATGCATCCCAGAGGATGGAGCATTGTCCAAGGAGAAAAATCATCCCGGATATCTTTCCTGGAGGAGTCTGGGGTTGCTACCCGGGATTAAAGGGACCCAAACCACAGGAAAAATGTCTGCGGGAGACGCCTGGGAGGAATCTCAGATGCATCCCAGAAGATGGAGCATTGTCCAAGGAGAAAAATCATCTCGGGTATCTTCCCTGGAGGAGTCTGGGGTTGCTACCCGGGATCACAGGGCCCCAAAACACCGGAGAAAACTCTGCGGGAGACACCTGGGAGGAGTTCTGGATAGATCCCGCAGTATGGACCACTGTCAAGAGAGAAAAATCATATTGGGTGTCTTCCCTGGAGGAGTCTGGGGTTGCTACCCGGGATCACAGGGACCGAAAACACCGGAATAAAAACTCAGGGACATACCTGCAAGGAGTCTCGGATGCTTCCCAGAGGATGGAGCATTGTCCAAGCAGAAAAATTATCTCGGGTATCTTCCCTGGAGGAGTCTGGGGTTGCTACCCGGGATTACAGGGACCCAAACCACAGGAAAAATGTCTGTGGGAGATGCCTGGGAGGAATCTCATATGCATCCCAGAAGATGGAGCTTTGTCCAAGGAGAAAATTCATCTCGGGTATCTTCCCTGGAGGAGTCTGGGGTTGCTACCCGGGATCACAGGGCCCCAAAACACCGGAGAAAACTCTGCGGGAGACACCTGGGAGGAGTTCTGGATAGATCCCGCAGTATGGACCACTGTCAAGAGAGAAAAATCATATTGGGTGTCCTCCCTGGGGGAGTCTGGGGTTGCTACCCAGGATCAAGGGCCCGAAAACACTGGAATAAACAATCAGGGACATACCTGCAAGGAGTCTCGGATGCTTCCAAGAGGATGTAGCATTGTCCAAGGAGAAAAATCATCTCGGGTATCTTCCCTGGAGGAGTCTGGGGTTGCTACCTGGGATGACAGAACCATAAACCGTGAGAAAAAAGACTCAGGGACATAGCTGCGACAAGTCTCGGATGCTTCCCAGAGGATGGAGCATTGTCCAAGGAGAAAAATCATCCCGGATATCTTTCCTGGAGGAGTCTGGGGTTGCTACCCGGGATTAAAGGGACCCAAACCACAGGAAAAATGTCTGCGGGAGACGCCTGGGAGGAATCTCAGATGCATCCCAGAAGATGGAGCATTGTCCAAGGAGAAAAATCATCTCGGGTATCTTCCCTGGAAGAGACTGGGGTTGCTACCCGGGATGACAGGGCCCAAAAGCACCGGAATAAACACTCAGGGACAAAGCTGCAAGGAGTCTCGGATGCTTCCCAGAGGATGGAGCATTGGCCAAGGAGAAAAATCATCTCGGGTACCTTCCCTGGAGGAGTCTGGGGTTCCTACCTGGGATCACAGGGCCCTAAAGCACTGGAGAAAACTCTGCGGGAGAGGCCTGGGAGGAGTTCTGGGTAGATCCCGCAGGACTGACCACAGTCAAGAGAGAAAAATCATATTGGGTGTCTTCCCTGGAGGAGTCTGGGGTTGCTACCTGGGATGACAGAACCCTAAACCGCGAGAAAAAAGACTCAGGGACATAGCTGCGACAAGTCTCGGATGCATCCCAGAGGATGGAGCATTGTCCAAGGAGAAAAATCATCTCGGGTATCATTCCTGGAGGAGACTGGGGTTGCTACCCGGGATTACAGGGAACCAAACCACAGGAAAAATGTCTGCGGGAGACGCCTGGGAGGAATCTCAGATGCATCCCAGAGGATGGAGCATTGTCCAAAGAGAAAAATCATCTCGGGTATCTTCCCTTGAGGAGTCTGGGGTTGCTACCCGGGATCACAGGGCCCTAAACCCCAGGAAGAAAACACTCAGAAACAGAGCTGGGAGGAGTCTCGGGTGCATCCCGCAGGATGGACAATAGTCCAAGGAGAAAAATCAACTTCGGTATCTTCCACGGAGGAGTCTGGGGTTGCTACCTGGGATGACAGGGACCCAAGCCACAGGAAAAAAGTCTGCGGGAGATGCCTGGGAGGAATCTCAGATGCATCCCAGAAGATGGAGCATTGTCCAAGGAGAAAAATCATCTCGGGTATCTTCCCTGGAGGAGTCTGGGGTTGCTACGCGGGATCACAGGGACCCAAAACACCGGAATAAACACTCAGGGACATACCTGCAAGGAGTCTCGGATGCTTCCCAGAGGATGGAGCATTGTCCAAGGAGAAAAATCATCTCGGGTATCTTCCCTGGAGGAGTCTGGGGTTGCTACCCGGGATTACAGGGACCCAAACCACAGGAAAAATGTCTGCGGGAGACGCCTGGGAGGAATCTCAGATGCATCCCAGAAGATGGAGCATTGTCCAAGGAGAAAAATCATCTCGGCTATCTTCCCTGGAGGAGTCTGGGGTTGCTACCCGGGATCACAGGGCCCCAAAACACCGGAATAAACACTCAGGGACATACCTGCAAGGAGTCTCGGATGCTTCCCAGAGGATGTAGCATTGTCCAAGGAGAAAAATCATCTCGGGTATCTTCCCTAGAGGAGTCTGGGGTTGCTACCCGGGATCACAGGGCCCTAAAGCACTGGAGAAAACTCTGCGGGAGACGCCTGGGAGGAATTCTGGGTAGATCCCGCAGGATGGACCACTGTCAAGAGAGAAAAATGATATTGGGTGTCTTCCCTGGAGGAGTCTGGCGTTGCTACCTGGGATGACAGAACCATAAACTGTGAGAAAAAAGACTCAGGGACATAGCTGCAACAAGTCTCGGATGCATCGCAGAGCATGGAGCATTGTCCAAGGAGAAAAATCATCTCGGGTTATCTTCCCTGGAGGAGTCTGGGGTTGCTACCCGGGATTACACGGACCCAAACCACAGGAAAAATGTCTGCGGGAGACGCCTGGGAGGAATCTCAGATGCATCCCAGAAGATGGAGCACTGTCCAAGGAGAAAAATCATCTCGGGTATCTTCCCTGGAGGAGTCTGGGGTTGCTACCCGGGATCACAGGGCCCGAAAACACCGGAATAAAAACTCAGGGACATACCTGCAAGGAGTCTCGGATGCTTCCCAGAGGATGGAGCATTGTCCAAGGAGAAAAATTATCTCGGGTATCTTCCTTGGAGGAGTCTGGGGTTGCTACCTGGGATCACAGGGCCCTAAAGCACTGGAGAAAACTCTGCGGGAGACGCCTGGGAGGAATTCTGGGTAGATCCCGCAGGATGGACCACTGTCAAGAGAGAAAAATCATATTGGGTGTCTTCCCTGAGGAGTCTGGGGTTGCTACCTGGGATGACAGAACCATAAACCGTGAGAAAAAAGACTCAGGGACATAGCTGCGACAAATCTCGGGTACATCCCACAAGATGGAGCATTTTCCAAGGACAAAAATCATCCCAGATATATTTCCTGGAGGAGTCTGGGGGTGCTACCTGGGATTAAAGGGACCCAAACCACAGGAAAAATGTCTGTGGGAGATGACTTGGAGAAATCTCATATGCATTCCAGAAGATGGAGCTTTGTCCAAGGAGAAAAATCATCTCGGGTATCTTCCCTGGAGGAGTCTGGGGTTGCTACCCGGGATCACAGGGCCCCAAAACACCGGAGAAAACTCTGCGGGAGACGCCTGGGAGGAATTCTGGGTAGATCCCGCAGGATGGACCACTGTCAAGAGAGAAAAATCATATTGGGTGTCTTCCCTGAGGAGTCTGGGGTTGCTACCTGGGATGACAGAACCATAAACCGTGAGAAAAAAGACTCAGGGACATAGCTGCGACAAGTCTCGGATGCATCCCAGAGTATAGAGCATTGTCCAAGGAGAAAAATCATCCCGGATATCTTTCCTGGAGGAGTCTGGGGTTGCTACCTGGGATTAAAGGGACCCAAACCACAGGAAAAATGTCTGCGGGAGACGCCTGGGAGGAATCTCAGATGCATCCCAGAAGATGGAGCATTGTACAAGGAGAAAAATCATCTCGGGTATCTTCCCTGGAGGAGTCTGGGGTTGCTACCCGGGTTTACAGGGACCCAAACCACAGGAAAAATGTCTGAGGGAGACGCCTGGGAGGAATCTCAGATGCATCCCAGAAGATGGAGCATTGTCCAAGGAGAAAAATCATCTCGGGTATCTTCCCTGGAGGAGTCTGGGGTTGCTACCCGGGATCACAGGGCCCCAAAACACCGGAATAAAAACTCAGGGAAATACCTGCAAGGAGTCTCGGATGCTTCCCAGAGGATGGAGCATTGTCCAAGCAGAAAAATTATCTCGGGTATCTTCCCTGGAGGAGTCTGGGGTTGCTACCCGGGATTACAGGGACCCAAACCACAGGAAAAATGTCTGCGGGAGACGCCTGGGAGGAATCTCAGATGCATCCCAGAAGATGGAGCTTTGTCCAAGGAGAAAAATCATCTCGGGTATCTTCCCTGGAGGAGTCTGGGGTTGCTACCCGGGATTACAGGGACCAAAAACACAGGAAAAATGTCTGCGGGAGACGCCTGGGAGGAATCTCAGATGCATCCCAGAAGATGGAGCATTGTCCAAGGAGAAAAGTCATCTCGGCTATCTTCCCTGGAGGAGTCTGGGGTTGCTACCCGGGATCACAGGGACCCAAAACACCGGAGAAAACTCTGCGGGAGACTCCTGGGAGGAGTTCTGGATAGATCCCGCAGTATGGACGACTGTGAAGAGAGAAAAATCATCTCGGCTATCTTCCCTGGAGGAGTCTGGGGTTGCTACCCGGGATCACAGGGCCCCAAAACACCGGAATAAACACTCAGGGACATACCTGCAAGGAGTCTCGGATGCTTCCCAGAGGATGGAGCATTGTCCAAGGAGAAAAATCATCTCGGGTATCTTCCTTGGAGGAGTCTGGGGTTGCTACCCGGGATCACAGGGCCCTAAAGCACTGGAGAAAACTCTGCGGGAGACGCCTGGGAGGAATTCTGGGTAGATCCCGCAGGATGGACCACTGTCAAGAGAGAAAAATCATATTGGGTGTCTTCCCTGGAGGAGTCTGGGGTTGCTACCTGGGATGACAGAACCATAAACCGTGAGAAAAAAGACTCAGGGACATAGCTGCGACAAGTCTCGGGTGCATCCCAGAGCATGGAGCATTGTCCAAGGAGAAAAATCATCCCGGATATCTTTCCTGGAGGAGTCTGGGGTTGCTACCTGGGATTAAAGGGACCCAAACTACAGGAAAAATGTCTGCGGGAGACGCCTGGGAGGAATCTCATATGCATCCCAGAAGATGGAGCTTTGTCCAAGGAGAAAAGTCATCTCGGGTATCTTCCCTGGAGGAGTCTGGGGTTGCTACCCGGGATTACAGGGACCCAAACCACAGGAAAAATGTCTGTGGGAGATGCCTGGGAGGAATCTCATATGCATCCCAGAAGATGGAGCTTTGTCCAAGGAGAAAAATCATCTCGGGTATCTTCCCTGGAGGAGTCTGGGGTTGCTACCTGGGATCACAGTGCCCGAAAAAACCGGAGAAAACTCTGTGGGAGACTCCTGGGAGGAGTTCTGGATAGATCCCGCAGTATGGTCCACTGTCAAGAGAGAAAAATCATATTGGGTGTCTTCCCTGGAGGAGTCTGGGGTTGCTACCCGGGATCAGAGGGCCCGAAAATACCGGAATAAGCACTCAGGGACATACCTGCAAGGAGTCTTGGATGCTTCCAAGAGGATGGAGCATTGTCCAAGGAGAAAAATCATCTCGGGTATCTTCCCTGGAGGAGTCTGGTGTTGCTACCCGGGTTTACAGGGACCCAAACCACAGGAAAAATGTCTGCGGGAGACGCATGGGAGGAATCTCAGATGCATCCCAGAAGATGGAGCATTGTCCAAGGAGAAAAATCATCTCGGCTATCTTCCCTGGAGGAGTCTGGGGTTGCTACCCGGGATTACAGGGCCCGAAAACACCGGAATAAAAACTCAGGGACATACCTGCAAGGAGTCTCGGATGCTTCCCAGAGGATGGAGCATTGTCCAAGCAGAAAAATTATCTCGGGTATCTTCCTGTGAGGAGTCTGGGTTTGCTACCCGGGATCACAGGGCCCTAAAGCACTGGAGAAAACTCTGTGGGAGACGCCTGGGAGGAATTCTGGGTAGATCCCGCAGGATGGACCACTGTCAAGAGAGAAAAATCATATTGGGTGTCTTCCCTGGAGGAGTCTGGGGTTGCTACCTGGGATGACAGAACCATAAACCGTGAGAAAAAAGACTCAGGGACATAGCTGCGACAAGTCTCGGATGCATCCCAGAGGATGGAGCATTGTCCAAGGAGAAAAATCATCCCGGATATCTTTCCTGGAGGAGTCTGGGGTTGCTACCCGGGATTAAAGGGACCCAAACCACAGGAAAAATGTCTGCGGGAGACGCCTGGGAGGAATCTCAGATGCATCCCAGAAGATGGAGCATTGTCCAAGGAGAAAAATCATCTCGGGTATCTTCCCTGGAGGAGTCTGGGGTTGCTACCCGGGATCACAGGGCCCCAAAACACCGGAGAAAACTCTGCGGGAGACACCTGGGAGGAGTTCTGGATAGATCCCGCAGTATGGACCACTGTCAAGAGAGAAAAATCATATTGGGTGTCTTCCCTGGAGGAGTCTGGGGTTGCTACCCGGGTTTACAGGAACCCAAACCACAGGAAAAATGTCTGCGGGAGACGCCTGGCAGGAATCTCAGATGCATCCCAGAAGATGGAGCATTGTCCAGGGAGAAAAATCATCTCGGGTATCTTCCCTGGAGGAGTCTGGGGTTGCTACCCGGGATCACAGGGCCCGAAAACACCGGAATAAAAACTCAGGGACATAGCTGCAAGGAGTCTCGGATGCTTCCCAGAGGATGGAGCATTATCCAAAGAGAAAAATCATCTCGGGTATCTTCCACGGAGGAGTCTAGGGTTGCCACCCGGGATTACAGGGACCCAAACCACAGGAAAAATGTCTGCGGGAGACGCCTGGGAGGAATCTCAGATGCATCCCAGAAGATGGAGCATTGTCCAAGGAGAAAAATCATCTCGGGTATCTTCCCTGGAGGAGTCTGGGGTTGCTACCCGGGATTACAGGGACCCAAACCACAGGAAAAATGTCTGTGGGAGATGCCTGGGAGGAATCTCATATGCATCCCAGAAGATGGAGCTTTGTCCAAGGAGAAAAGTCATCTCGGGTATCTTCCCTGGAGGAGTCTGGGGTTGCTACCCGGGATCACAGGGCCACAAAACACCGGAGAAAACTCTGCGGGAGACACCTGGGAGGAGTTCTGGATAGATCCCGCAGTATGGACCACTGTCAAGAGAGAAAAATCATATTGGGTGTCTTCCCTGGAGGAGTCTGGGGTTGCTACCCGGGTTTACAGGGACCCAAACCACAGGAAAAATGTCTGTGGGAGATGCCTGGGAGGAATCTCATATGCATCCCAGAAGATGGAGCTTTGTCCCAGCAGAAAAATCATCCCGGATATCTTTCCTGGAGGAGTCTGGGGTTGCTACCCGGGATTACAGGGACCCAAACCACAGGAAAAATGTCTGTGGGACATGCCTGGGAGGAATCTCAGATGCATCCCAGAAGATGGAGCTTTGTCCAAGGAGAAAAGTCATCTCGGGTATCTTCCCTGGAGGAGTCTGGGGTTGCTACCCGGGATCACAGGGCCCGAAAACACCGGAATAAAAACTCAGGGACATACCTGCAAGGAGTCTCGGATGCTTCCCAGAGGATGGAGCATTATCCAAAGAGAAAAATCATCTCGGGTATCTTCCACGGAGGAGTCTAGGGTTGCTACCAGGGATTACAGGGACCAAAACCACAGGAAAAATGTCTGCGGGAGACGCCTGGGAGGAATCTCAGATGCATCCGAGAAGATGGAGCATTGTCCAAGGAGAAAAGTCATCTCGGGTATCTTCCCTGGAGGAGTCTGGGGTTGCTACCCGGGATCACAGGGACCCAAAACACCGGAGAAAACTCTGCGGGAGACTCCTGGGAGGAGTTCTGGATAGATCCCGCAGTATGGACGACTGTCAAGAGAGAAAAATCATCTCGGCTATCTTCCCTGGAGGAGTCTGGGGTTGCTACCCGGGATTCCAGGGCCCCAAAACATCGGAATAAAAACTCAGGGACATACCTGCAAGGAGTCTCGGATGCTTCCCAGAGGATGGAGCATTGTCCAAGCAGAAAAATTATCTCGGGTATCTTCCCTGGAGGAGTCTGGGGTTGCTACCCGGGATCACAGGGCCCCAAAACACCGGAGAAAACTCTGCGGGAGACACCTGGGAGGAGTTCTGGATAGATCCCGCAGTATGGACCACTGTCAAGAGAGAAAAATCATATTGGGTGTCCTCCCTGGAGGAGTCTGGGGTTGCTACCCAGGATCAAGGGCCCGAAAACACTGGAATAAACAATCAGGGACATACCTGCAAGGAGTCTCGGATGCTTCCAAGAGGATGTAGCATTGTCCAAGGAGAAAAATCATCTCGGGTATCTTCCCTGGAGGAGTCTGGGGTTGCTATCCGGGTTTACAGGGACCCAAACCACAGGAAAAATGTCTGCGGGAGACGCCTGGCAGGAATCTCAGATGCATCACAGAAGACGGAGCATTGTCCAAGGAGAAAAATCATCTCGGGTATCTTCCCTGGAGGAGTCTGGGGTTGCTACCCGGGATCACAGGGCCCGAAAACACCGGAATAAAAACTCAGGGACATACCTGCAAGGAGTCTCGGATGCTTCCCAGAGGATGGAGCATTGTCCAAGCAGAAAAATTATCTCGGGTATCTTCCTTGGAGGAGTCTGGGGTTGCTACCTGGGATCACAGGGCCCTAAATCACTGGAGAAAACTCTGCGGGAGACGCCTGGGAGGAATTCTGGGTAGATCCCGCAGGATGGACCACTGTCAAGAGAGAAAAATCATATTGGGTGTCTTCCCTGGAGGAGTCTGGGGTTGCTACCTGGGATGACAGAACCATAAACCGTGAGAAAAAAGACTCAGGGACATAGCTGCGACAAGTCTCGGATGCTTCCCAGAGGATGGAGCATTGTCCAAGGAGAGAAATCATCCCGGATATCTTTCCTGGAGGAGTCTGGGGTTGCTACCCGGGATTAAAGGGACCCAAACCACAGGAAAAATGTCTGCGTGAGACGCCTGGGAGGAATCTCAGATGCATCCCAGAAGATGGAGCATTGTCCAAGGAGAAAAATCATCTCGGGTATCTTCCCTGGAGGAGTCTGGGGTTGCTACCCGGGATCACAGGGCCCCAAAACACCGGAGAAAACTCTGCGGGAGACACCTGGGAGGAGTTCTGGATAGATCCCGCAGTATGGACCACTGTCAAGAGAGAAAAATCATATTGGGTGTCTTCCCTGGAGGAGTCTGGGGTTGCTACCCGGGTTTACAGGAACCCAAACCACAGGAAAAATGTCTGCGGGAGACGCCTGGCAGGAATCTCAGATGCATCCCAGAAGATGGAGCATTGTCCAGGGAGAAAAATCATCTCGGGTATCTTCCCTGGAGGAGTCTGGGGTTGCTACCCGGGATCACAGGGCCCGAAAACACCGGAATAAAAACTCAGGGACATAGCTGCAAGGAGTCTCGGATGCTTCCCAGAGGATGGAGCATTATCCAAAGAGAAAAATCATCTCGGGTATCTTCCACGGAGGAGTCTAGGGTTGCCACCCGGGATTACAGGGACCCAAACCACAGGAAAAATGTCTGCGGGAGACGCCTGGGAGGAATCTCAGATGCATCCCAGAAGATGGAGCATTGTCCAAGGAGAAAAATCATCTCTGGTATCTTCCCTGGAGGAGTCTGGGGTTGCTACCCGGGATTACAGGGACCCAAACCACAGGAAAAATGTCTGTGGGAGATGCCTGGGAGGAATCTCATATGCATCCCAGAAGATGGAGCTTTGTCCAAGGAGAAAAGTCATCTCGGGTATCTTCCCTGGAGGAGTCTGGGGTTGCTACCCGGGATCACAGGGCCACAAAACACCGGAGAAAACTCTGCGGGAGACACCTGGGAGGAGTTCTGGATAGATCCCGCAGTATGGACCACTGTCAAGAGAGAAAAATCATATTGGGTGTCTTCCCTGGAGGAGTCTGGGGTTGCTACCCGGGTTTACAGGGACCCAAACCACAGGAAAAATGTCTGTGGGAGATGCCTGGGAGGAATCTCATATGCATCCCAGAAGATGGAGCTTTGTCCCAGCAGAAAAATCATCCCGGATATCTTTCCTGGAGGAGTCTGGGGTTGCTACCCGGGATTACAGGGACCCAAACCACAGGAAAAATGTCTGTGGGACATGCCTGGGAGGAATCTCAGATGCATCCCAGAAGATGGAGCTTTGTCCAAGGAGAAAAGTCATCTCGGGTATCTTCCCTGGAGGAGTCTGGGGTTGCTACCCGGGATCACAGGGCCCGAAAACACCGGAATAAAAACTCAGGGACATACCTGCAAGGAGTCTCGGATGCTTCCCAGAGGATGGAGCATTGTCCAAGCAGAAAAATTATCTCGGGTATCTTCCTTGGAGGAGTCTGGGGTTGCTACCTGGGATCACAGGGCCCTAAATCACTGGAGAAAACTCTGCGGGAGACGCCTGGGAGGAATTCTGGGTAGATCCCGCAGGATGGACCACTGTCAAGAGAGAAAAATCATATTGGGTGTCTTCCCTGGAGGAGTCTGGGGTTGCTACCTGGGATGACAGAACCATAAACCGTGAGAAAAAAGACTCAGGGACATAGCTGCGACAAGTCTCGGATGCTTCCCAGAGGATGGAGCATTGTCCAAGGAGAAAAATCATCCCGGATATCTTTCCTGGAGGAGTCTGGGGTTGCTACCCGGGATTAAAGGGACCCAAACCACAGGAAAAATGTGTGCGGGAGACGCCTGGGAGGAATCTCAGATGCATCCCAGAAGATGGAGCATTGTCCAAGGAGAAAAATCATCTCGGGTATCTTCCCTGGAGGAGTCTGGGGTTGCTACCCGGGATTACAGGGACCAAAACCACAGGAAAAATGTCTGTGGGAGATGCCTGGGAGGAATCTCATATGCATCCCAGAAGATGGAGCTTTGTCCAAGGAGAAAAATCATCTCGGGTATCTTCCCTGGAGGAGTCTGGGGTTGCTACCCGGGATCACAGGGCCCCAAAACACCGGAATAAAAACTCAGGGACATACCTGAAACGAGTCTCGGATGCTTCCCAGAGGAAGGAGCATTGTCCAAGCAGAAAAATTATCTCGGGTATCTTCCCTGGAGGAGTCTGAGGTTGCTACCCGGGATCACAGGGCCCCAAAACACCGGAGAAAACTCTGCGGGAGACACCTGGGAGGAGTTCTGGATAGATCCCGCAGTATGGACCACTGTCAAGAGAGAAAAATCATATTGGGTGTCTTCCCTGGAGGAGTCTGGGGTTGCTACCCGGGATCACAGGGACCGAAAACACCGGAATAAAAACTCAGGGACATACCTGCAAGGAGTCTCGGATGCTTCCCAGAGGATGGAGCATTGTCCAAGCAGAAAAATTATCTCGGGTATCTTCCCTGGAGGAGTCTGGGGTTGCTACCCGGGATTACAGGGACCCAAACCACAGGAAAAATGTCTGTGGGAGATGCCTGGGAGGAATCTCATATGCATCCCAGAAGATGGAGCTTTGTCCAAGGAGAAAAGTCATCTCGGGTATCTTCCCTGGAGGAGTCTGGGGTTGCTACCCGGGATCACAGGGCCCCAAAACACCGGAGAAAACTCTGCGGGAGACACCTGGGAGGAGTTCTGGATAGATCCCGCAGTATGGACCACTGTCAAGAGAGAAAAATCATATTGGTTGTCCTCCCTGGAGGAGTCTGGGGTTGCTACCTGGGATGACAGAACCATAAACCGTGAGAAAAAAGACTCAGGGACATAGCTGCGACAAGTCTCGGGTGCATCCCAGAGCATGGAGCATTGTCCAAGGAGAAAAATCATCCCGGATATCTTTCCTGGAGGAGTCTGGGGTTGCTACCCGGGATTAAAGGGACCCAAACCACAGGAAAAATGTCTGCGGGAGACGCCTGGGAGGAATCTCAGATGCATCCCAGAAGATGGAGCTTTGTCCCAGCAGAAAAATCATCTCGGGTATCTTCCCTGGAGGAGTCTGGGGTTGTTACCCGGGATCACAGGGCCCGAAAACACCGGAATAAAAACTCAGGGACATACCTGCAAGGAGTCTCGGATGCTTCCCAGAGGATGGAGCATTGTCCAAGCAGAAAAATTATCTCGGGTATCTTCCCTGGAGGAGTCTGGGGTTGCTACCCGGGATTACAGGGACCCAAACCACAGGAAAAATGTCTGTGGGAGACGCCTGGGAGGAATCTCATATGCATCCCAGAAGATGGAGCTTTGTCCCAGCAGAAAAATCATCTCGGGTATCTTCCCTGGAGGAGTCTGGGGTTGCTACCCGGGATTACAGGGACCCAAACCACAGGAAAAATGTCTGTGGGAGATGCCTGGGAGGAATCTCATATGCATCCCAGAAGATGGAGCTTTGTCCAAGGAGAAAAGTCATCTCGGGTATCTTCCCTGGAGGAGTCTGGGGTTGCTACCCGGGATCACAGGGCCCCAAAACACCGGAGAAAACTCTGCGGGAGACACCTGGGAGGAGTTCTGGATAGATCCCGCAGTATGGACCACTGTCAAGAGAGAAAAATCATATTGGGTGTCCTCCCTGGAGGAGTCTGGGGTTGCTACCCAGGATCAAGGGCCCGAAAACACTGGAATAAACAATCAGGGACATACCTGCAAGGAGTCTCGGATGCTTCCAAGAGGATGTAGCATTGTCCAAGGAGAAAAATCATCTCGGGTATCTTCCCTGGAGGAGTCTGGGGTTGCTACCCGGGATTACAGGGACCCAAACCACAGGAAAAATGTCTGCGGGAGACGCCTGGGAGGAATCTCAGATGCATCACAGAAGACGGAGCATTGTCCAAGGAGAAAAATCATCTCGGGTATCTTCCCTGGAGGAGTCTGGGGTTGCTACCCGGGATCACAGGGCCCCAAAACACCGGAATAAAAACTCAGGGACATACCTGCAAGGAGTCTCGGATGCTTCCCAGAGGATGGAGCATTGTCCAAGCAGAAAAATTATCTCGGGTATCTTCCTTGGAGGAGTCTGGGGTTGCTACCTGGGATCACAGGGCCCTAAATCACTGGAGAAAACTCTGCGGGAGACGCCTGGGAGGAATTCTGGGTAGATCCCGCAGGATGGACCACTGTGAAGAGAGAAAAATCATATTGGGTGTCTTCCCTGAGGAGTCTGGGGTTGCTACCTGGGATGACAGAACCATAAACCGTGAGAAAAAAGACTCAGGGACATAGCTGCGACAAGTCTCGGATGCTTCCCAGAGGATGGAGCATTGTCCAAGGAGAAAAATCATCCCGGATATCTTTCCTGGAGGAGTCTGGGGTTGCTACCCGGGATTAAAGGGACCCAAACCACAGGAAAAATGTCTGCGGGAGACGCCTGGGAGGAATCTCAGATGCATCCCAGAAGATGGAGCATTGTCCAAGGAGAAAAATCATCTCGGGTATCTTCCCTGGAGGAGTCTGGGGTTGCTACCCGGGATCACAGGGACCCAAAACACCGGAATAAAAACTCAGGGACATACCTGCAAGGAGTCTCGGATGCTTCCCAGAGGAAGGAGCATTGTCCAAGCAGAAAAATTATCTCGGGTATCTTCCCTGGAGGAGTCTGGGGTTGCTACCCGGGATCACAGGGCCCCAAAACACCGGAGAAAACTCTGCGGGAGACACCTGGGAGGAGTTCTGGATAGATCCCGCAGTATGGACCACTGTCAAGAGAGAAAAATCATATTGGGTGTCTTCCCTGGAGGAGTCTGGGGTTGCTACCCGGGATCACAGGGACCGAAAACACCGGAATAAAAACTCAGGGACATACCTGCAAGGAGTCTCGGATGATGCCCAGACGATGGAGCATTGTCCAAGCAGAAAAAATATCTCGGGTATCTTCCCTGGAGGAGTCTGGGGTTGCTACCTGGGATTACAGGGACCCAAACCACAGGAAAAATGTCTGTGGGAGATGCCTGGGAGGAATCTCATATGCATCCCAGAAGATGGAGCTTTGTCCCAGCAGAAAAATCATCTCGGGTATCTTCCCTGGAGGAGTCTGGGGTTGCTACCTGGGATCACAGGGACCCAAACCACAGGAAAAATGTCTGCGGGAGACGCCTGGGAGGAATCTCAGATGCATCCCAGAAGATGGAGCATTGTCCAAGGAGAAAAATCATCTCGGGTATCTTCCCTGGAGGAGTCTGGGGTTGCTACCCGGGATTACAGGGACCAAAACCACAGGAAAAATGTCTGCGGGAGACTACTGGGAGGAGTTCTGGATAGATCCCGCAGTATGGACCACTGTCAAGAGAGAAAAATCATATTGGGTGTCTTCCCTGGAAGAGTCTGGGGTTGCTAACCGGGATCAGAGGGCCCGAAAATACCGGAATAAACACTCAGGGACATACCTGCAAGGAGTCTCGGATGCTTCCAAGAGGATGGAGCATTGTCCAAGGAGAAAAATTATCTCGGGTATCTTCCTTGGCGGAGTCTGGGGTTGCTACCCGGGATTACAGGGACCCAAACCACAGGAAAAATGTCTGTGGGAGACGCCTGGGAGGAATCTCAGATGCATCCCAGAAGATGGAGCATTGTCCAAGGAGAAAAGTCATCTCGGGTATCTTCCCTGGAGGAGTCTGGGGTTGCTACCCGGGATCACAGGGCCCCAAAACACCGGAGAAAACTCTGCGGGAGACTCCTGGGAGGAGTTCTGGATAGATCCCGCAGTATGGACCACTGTCAAGAGAGAAAAATCATATTGGGTGTCTTCCCTGGAGGAGTCTGTGGTTGCTACCCGGGATCATAGGGCCCGAAAATACCGGAATAAACACTCAGGGACATACCTGCAAGGAGTCTCGGATGCTTCCAAGAGGATGGAGCATTGTCCAAGGAGAAAAATCATCTCGGCTATCTTCCCTGGAGGAGTCTGGGGTTGCTACCCGGGATCACAGGGCCCCAAAACACCGGAAAAAAAACTCAGGGACATACCTGCAAGGAGTCTCGGATGCTTCCCAGAGGATGGAGCATTGTCCAAGCAGAAAAATTATCTCGGGTATCTTCCTTTGAGGAGTCTGGGGTTGCTACCCGGGATCACAGGGCCCTAAAGCACTGGAGAAAACTCTGCGGGAGACGCCTGGGAGGAATTCTGGGTAGATCCCGCAGGATGGACCACTGTCAAGAGAGAAAAATCATATTGGGTGTCTTCCCTGGAGGAGTCTGGGGTTGCTACCTGGGATGACAGAACCATAAACCGTGAGAAAAAAGACTCAGGGACATAGCTGCGACAAGTCTCGGTTGCATCCCAGAGCATGGAGCATTGTCCAAGGAGAAAAATCATCCCGGATATCTTTCCTGGAGGAGTCTGGGTTTGCTACCCGGGATTAAAGGGACCCAAAACACAGGAAAAATGTCTGCGGGAGACGCCTGGGAGGAATCTCAGATGCATCCCAGAAGATGGAGCTTTGTCCCAGCAGAAAAATCATCTCGGGTATCTTCCCTGGAGGAGTCTGGGGTTGCTACCCGTGATCACAGGGACCCAAACCACAGGAAAAATGTCTGCGGGAGACGCCTGGGAGGAATCTCATATGCATCCCAGAAGATGGAGCTTTGTCCCAGCAGAAAAATCATCTCGGGTATCTTCCCTGGAGGAGTCTGGGGTTGTTACCCAGGATCACAGGGCCCGAAAACACCGGAATAAAAACTCAGGGACATACCTGCAAGGAGTCTCGGATGCTTCCCAGAGGATGGAGCATTGTCCAAGCAGAAAAATTAAATCGGGTATCTTCCCTGGAGGAGTCTGGGGTTGCTACCCGGGATCACAGGGACCCAAACCACAGGAAAAATGTCTGCGGGAGACGCCTGGGAGGAATCTCATATGCATCCCAGAAGATGGAGCTTTGTCCCAGCAGAAAAATCATCTCGGGTATCTTCCCTGGAGGAGTCTGGGGTTGCTACCCGGGATCACAGGGCCCCAAAACACCGGAATAAAAACTCAGGGACATACCTGCAAGGAGTCTCGGATGCTTCCCAGAGGATGGAGCATTGTCCAAGCAGGAAAATTATCTCGGGTATCTTCCCTGGAGGAGTCTGGGGTTGCTACCCGGGATCACAGGGCCCTAAAGCACTGGAGAAAACTCTGCGGGAGACGCCTGGGAGGAATTCTGGGTAGATCCCGCAGGATGGACCACTGTCAAGAGAGAAAAATCATATTGGGTGTCTTCCCTGGAGGAGTCTGGGGTTGCTACCTGGGATGACAGAACCATAAACCGTGAGAAAAAAGACTCAGGGACATAGCTGCGACAAGTCTCGGATGCTTCCCAGAGGATGGAGCATTGTCCAAGGAGAAAAATCATCCCGGATATCTTTCCTGGAGGAGTCTGGGGTTGCTACCTGGGATTACAGGGACCAGAACCACAGGAAAAATGTCTGTGGGAGATGCCTGGGAGGAATCTCATATGCATCCCAGAAGATGGAGCTTTGTCCAAGGAGAAAAGTCATCTCGGGTATCTTCCCTGGAGGAGTCTGGGGTTGCTACCCGGGATCACAGGGCCCCAAAACACCGGAGAAAACTCTGCGGGAGACTCCTGGGAGGAGTTCTGGATAGATCCCGCAGTATGGACGACTGTCAAGAGAGAAAAATCATCTCGGCTTTCTTCCCTGGAGGAGTCTGTGGTTGCTACCCGGGATCACAGGGCCCCAAAACACCGGAATAAAAACTCAGGGACATACCTGCAAGGAGTCTCGGATGCTTCCCAGAGGATGGAGCATTGTCCAAGCAGAAAAATTATCTCGGGTATCTTCCTTTGAGGAGTCTGGGGTTGCTACCCGGGATCACAGGGCCCTAAAGCACTGGAGAAAACTCTGCGGGAGACGCCTGGGAGGAATTCTGGGTAGATCCCGCAGGATGGACCACTGTCAAGAGAGAAAAATCATATTGGGTGTCTTCCCTGGAGGAGTCTGGGGTTGCTACCTGGGATGACAGAACCATAAACCGTGAGAAAAAAGACTCAGGGACATAGCTGCGACAAGTCTCGGATGCTTCCCAGAGGATGGAGCATTGTCCAAGGAGAAAAATCATCCCGGATATCTTTCCTGGAGGAGTCTGGGGTTGCTACCCGGGATTAAAGGGACCCAAACCACAGGAAAAATGTCTGCGGGAGACGCCTGGGAGGAATCTCAGATGCATCCCAGAAGATGGAGCATTGTCCAAGGAGAAAAATCATCTCGGGTATCTTCCCTGGAGGAGTCTGGGGTTGTTACCCAGGATCACAGGGCCCGAAAACACCGGAATAAAAACTCAGGGACATACCTGCAAGGAGTCTCGGATGCTTCCCAGAGGATGGAGCATTGTCCAAGCAGAAAAATTATCTCGGGTATCTTCCCTGGAGGAGTCTGGGGTTGCTACCCGGGATTACAGGGACCCAAACCACAGGAAAAATGTCTGCGGGAGACGCCTGGGAGGAATCTCATATGCATCCCAGAAGATGGAGCTTTGTCCCAGCAGAAAAATCATCTCGGGTATCTTCCCTGGAGGAGTCTGGGGTTGCTACCCGGGATTACACGGACCCAAACCACAGGAAAAATGTCTGCGGGAGACGCCTGGGAGGAATCTCATATGCATCCCAGAAGATGGAGCTTTGTCCCAGCAGAAAAATCATCTCGGGTATCTTCCCTGGAGGAGTCTGGGGTTGCTACCCGGGATCACAGGGCCCGAAAACACCGGAATAAAAACTCAGGGACATACCTGCAAGGAGTCTCGGATGCTTCCCAGAGGATGGAGCATTGTCCAAGCAGAAAAATTATCTCGGGTATCTTCCCTGGAGGAGTCTGGGGTTGCTACCCGGGATCACAGGGCCCTAAAGCACTGGAGAAAAGTCTGCGGGAGACGCCTGGGAGGAATTCTGGGTAGATCCCGCAGGATGGACCACTGTCAAGAGAGAAAAATCATATTGGGTGTCTTCCCTGGAGGAGTCTGGGGTTGCTACCTGGGATGACAGAACCATAAACCGTGAGAAAAAAGACTCAGGGACATAGCTGCGACAAGTCTCGGATGCTTCCCAGAGGATGGAGCATTGTCCAAGGAGAAAAATCATCCCGGATATCTTTCCTGGAGGAGTCTGGGGTTGCTACCCGGGATTACAGGGACCAGAACCACAGGAAAAATGTCTGTGGGAGATGCCTGGGAGGAATCTCATATGCATCCCAGAAGATGGAGCTTTGTCCAAGGAGAAAAGTCATCTCGGGTATCTTCCCTGGAGGAGTCTGGGGTTGCTACCCGGGATCACAGGGCCCCAAAACACCGGAGAAAACTCTGCGGGAGACTCCTGGGAGGAGTTCTGGATAGATCCCGCAGTATGGACGACTGTCAAGAGAGAAAAATCATCTCGGCTATCTTCCCTGGAGGAGTCTGGGGTTGCTACCCGGGATCACAGGGCCCCAAAACACCGGAATAAAAACTCAGGGACATACCTGCAAGGAGTCTCGGATGCTTCCCAGAGGATGGAGCATTGTCCAAGCAGAAAAATTATCTCGGGTATCTTCCCTGGAGGAGTCTGGGGTTGCTACCCGGGATTACAGGGACCCAAACCACAGGAAAAATGTCTGTGGGAGATGCCTGGGAGGAATCTCATATGCATCCCAGAAGATGGAGCTTTGTCCAAGGGGAAAAGTCATCTCGGGTATCTTCCCTGGAGGAGTCTGGGGTTGCTACCCGGGATCACATAGCCCCAAAACACCGGAGAAAACTCTGCGGGAGACACCTGGGAGGAGTTCTGGATAGATCCCGCAGTATGGACCACTGTCAAGAGAGAAAAATCATATTGGGTGTCCTCCCTGGAGGAGTCTGGGGTTGCTACCCAGGATCAAGGGCCCGAAAACACTGGAATAAACAATCAGGGACATACCTGCAAGGAGTCTCGGATGCTTCCCAGAGGATGGAGCATTGTCCAAGGAGAAAAATCATCTCGGGTATCTTCCCTGGAGTAGTCTGGGGTTGCTACCCGGGATTACAGGGACCCAAACCACACGAAAAATGTCTGAGGGAGATGCCTGGGAGGAATCTCATATGCATCCCAGAAGATGGAGCTTTGTCCAAGGAGAAAAGTCATCTCGGGTATCTTCCCTGGAGGAGTCTGGGGTTGCTACCCGGGATCACAGGGCCCCAAAACACCGGAGAAAACTCTGCGGGAGACTCCTGGGAGGAGTTCTGGATAGATCCCGCAGTATGGACGACTGTCAAGAGAGAAAAATCATCTCGGCTATCTTCCCTGGAGGAGTCTGTGGTTGCTACCCGGGATGACAGGGCCCCAAAACACCGGAATAAAAACTCAGGGACATACCTGCAAGGAGTCTCGGATGCTTCCCAGAGGATGGAGCATTGTCCAAGCAGAAAAATTATCTCGGGTATCTTCCTTTGAGGAGTCTGGGGTTGCTACCCGGGATCACAGGGCCCTAAAGCACTGGAGAAAACTCTGCGGGAGACGCCTGGGAGGAATTCTGGGTAGATCCCGCAGGATGGACCACTGTCAAGAGAGAAAAATCATATTGGGTGTCTTCCCTGGAGGAGTCTGGGGTTGCTACCTGGGATGACAGAACCATAAACCGTGAGAAAAAAGACTCAGGGACATAGCTGCGACAAGTCTCGGATGCTTCCCAGAGGATGGAGCATTGTCCAAGGAGAAAAATCATCCCGGATATCTTTCCTGGAGGAGTCTGGGGTTGCTACCCGGGATTAAAGGGACCCAAACCACAGGAAAAATGTCTGCGGGAGACGCCTGGGAGGAATCTCAGATGCATCCCAGAAGATGGAGCATTGTCCAAGGAGAAAAATCATCTCGGGTATCTTCCCTGGAGGAGTCTGGGGTTGTTACCCAGGATCACAGGGCCCGAAAACACCGGAATAAAAACTCAGGGACATACCTGCAAGGAGTCTCGGATGCTTCCCAGAGGATGGAGCATTGTCCAAGCAGAAAAATTATCTCGGGTATCTTCCCTGGAGGAGTCTGGGGTTGCTACCCGGGATTACAGGGACCCAAACCACAGGAAAAATGTCTGCGGGAGACGCCTGGGAGGAATCTCATATGCATCCCAGAAGATGGAGCTTTGTCCCAGCAGAAAAATCATCTCGGGTATCTTCCCTGGAGGAGTCTGGGGTTGCTACCCGGGATTACACGGACCCAAACCACAGGAAAAATGTCTGCGGGAGACGCCTGGGAGGAATCTCATATGCATCCCAGAAGATGGAGCTTTGTCCCAGCAGAAAAATCATCTCGGGTATCTTCCCTGGAGGAGTCTGGGGTTGCTACCCGGGATCACAGGGCCCGAAAACACCGTAATAAAAACTCAGGGACATACCTGCAAGGAGTCTCGGATGCTTCCCAGAGGATGGAGCATTGTCCAAGCAGAAAAATTATCTCGGGTATCTTCCCTGGAGGAGTCTGGGGTTGCTACCCGGGATCACAGGGCCCTAAAGCACTGGAGAAAAGTCTGCGGGAGACGCCTGGGAGGAATTCTGGGTAGATCCCGCAGGATGGACCACTGTCAAGAGAGAAAAATCATATTGGGTGTCTTCCCTGGAGGAGTCTGGGGTTGCTACCTGGGATGACAGAACCATAAACCGTGAGAAAAAAGACTCAGGGACATAGCTGCGACAAGTCTCGGATGCTTCCCAGAGGATGGAGCATTGTCCAAGGAGAAAAATCATCCCGGATATCTTTCCTGGAGGAGTCTGGGGTTGCTACCCGGGATTACAGGGACCAGAACCACAGGAAAAATGTCTGTGGGAGATGCCTGGGAGGAATCTCATATGCATCCCAGAAGATGGAGCTTTGTCCAAGGAGAAAAGTCATCTCGGGTATCTTCCCTGGAGGAGTCTGGGGTTGCTACCCGGGATCACAGGGCCCCAAAACACCGGAGAAAACTCTGCGGGAGACTCCTGGGAGGAGTTCTGGATAGATCCCGCAGTATGGACGACTGTCAAGAGAGAAAAATCATCTCGGCTATCTTCCCTGGAGGAGTCTGGGGTTGCTACCCGGGATCACAGGGACCCAAAACACCGGAATAAAAACTCAGGGACATACCTGCAAGGAGTCTCGGATGCTTCCCAGAGGATGGAGCATTGTCCAAGCAGAAAAATTATCTCGGGTATCTTCCCTGGAGGAGTCTGGGGTTGCTACCCGGGATTACAGGGACCCAAACCACAGGAAAAATGTCTGTGGGAGATGCCTGGGAGGAATCTCATATGCATCCCAGAAGATGGAGCTTTGTCCAAGGAGAAAAGTCATCTCGGGTATCTTCCCTGGAGGAGTCTGGGTTTGCTACCCGGGATCACATAGCCCCAAAACACCGGAGAACACTCTGCGGGAGACACCTGGGAGGAGTTCTGGATAGATCCCGCAGTATGGACCACTGTCAAGAGAGAAAAATCATATTGGGTGTCCTCCCTGGAGGAGTCTGGGGTTGCTACGCAGGATCAAGGGCCCGAAAACACTGGAATAAACAATCAGGGACATACCTGCAAGGAGTCTCGGATGCTTCCCAGAGGATGGAGCATTGTCCAAGGAGAAAAATCATCTCGGGTATCTTCCCTGGAGGAGTCTGGGGTTGCTACCCGGGATTACAGGGACCCAAACCACAGGAAAAATGTCTGGGGGAGATGCCTGGGAGGAATCTCATATGCATCCCACAAGATGGAGCTTTGTCCAAGGAGAAAAATCATCTCGGGTATCTTCCCTGGAGGAGTCTGGGGTTGCTACCCGGGATCACAGGGCCCCAAAACACCGGAAAAAAAACTCAGGGACATACCTGCAAGGAGTCTCGGATGCTTCCCAGAGGATGGAGCATTGTCCAAGCAGAAAAATTATCTCGAGTATCTTCCTTGGAGGACTCTGGGGTTGCTACCCGGGATCACAGGGCCCTAAATCACTGGAGAAAACTCTGTGGGAGACGCCTGGGAGGAATTCTGGGTAGATCCCGCAGGATGGACCACTGTCAAGAGAGAAAAATCATATTGGGTGTCTTCCCTGGAGGAGTCTGGGGTTGCTACCTGGGATGACAGAACCATAAACCGTGAGAAAAAAGACTCAGGGACATAGTTGCGACAAGTCTCGGATGCTTCCCAGAAGATGGAGCATTGTCCAAGGAGAAAAATCATCCCGGATATCTTTCCTGGAGGAGTCTGGGGTTGCTACCGGGGATTAAAGGGACCCAAACCACAGGAAAAATGTCTGCGGGAGACGCCTGGGAGGAATCTCAGATGCATCCCAGAAGATGGAGCTTTGTCCCAGCAGAAAAATCATCTCGGGTATCTTCCCTGGAGGAGTCTGGGGTTGCTATTCGGGTTTACAGGGACCCAAACCACAGGAAAAATGTCTGCGGGAGACGCCTGGGAGGAATCTCAGATGCATCCCAGAAGATGGAGCATTGTCCAAGGAGAAAAATCATCTTGGGTATCTTCCCTGGAGGAGTCTGGGGTTGCTACCCGGGATCACAGGGCCCTAAATCACTGGAGAAAACTCTGCGGGAGACGCATGGGAGGAATTCTGGGTAGATCCCGCAGGATGGACCACTGTCAAGAGAGAAAAATCATATTGGGTGTCTTCCCTGGAGGAGTCTGGGGTTGCTACCTGGGATGACAGAACCATAAACCGTGAGAAAAAAGACTCAGGGACATAGTTGCGACAAGTCTCGGATGCTTCCCAGAGGATGGAGCATTGTCCAAGGAGAAAAATCATCCCGGATATCTTTCCTGGAGGAGTCTGGGGTTGCTACCCGGGATTAAAGGGACCCAAACCACAGGAAAAATGTCTGCGGGAGACGCCTGGGAGGAATCTCAGATGCATCCCAGAAGATGGAGCTTTGTCCCAGCAGAAAAATCATCCCGGGTATCTTCCCTGGAGGAGTCTGGGGTTGCTACCCGGGATTACAGGGACCCAAACCACAGGAAAAATGTCTGCGGGAGACGCCTGGGAGGAATCTCAGATGCATCCCAGAAGATGGAGCATTGTCCAAGGAGAAAAATCATCTCGGGTATCTTCCCTGGAGGAGTCTGGGGTTGTTACCCGGGATCACAGGGCCCGAAAACACCGGAATAAAAACTCAGGGACATACCTGCAAGGAGTCTCGGATGCTTCCCAGAGGATGGAGCATTGTCCAAGCAGAAAAATTATCTCGGGTATCTTCCCTGGAGGAGTCTGGGGTTGCTACCCGGGATTACAGGGACCCAAACCACAGGAAAAATGTCTGCGGGAGACGCCTGGGAGGAATCTCATATGCATCCCAGAAGATGGAGCTTTGTCCCAGCAGAAAAATCATCTCGGGTATCTTCCCTGGAGGAGTCTGGGGTTGCTACCCGGGATTACAGGGACCCAAACCACAGGAAAAATGTCTGTGGGAGATGCCTGGGAGGAATCTCATATGCTTTCCAGAAGATGGAGCTTTGTCCAAGGAGAAAAGTCATCTCGGGTATCTTCCCTGGAGGAGTCTGGGGTTGCTACCCGGGATCACAGGGCCCCAAAACACCGGAGAAAACTCTGCGGGAGACACCTGGGAGGAGTTCTGGATAGATCCCGCAGTATGGACCACTGTCAAGAGAGAAAAATCATATTGGGTGTCTTCCCTGGAGGAGTCTGGGGTTGCTACCCGGGATCATAGGGCCCGAAAATACCGGAATAAACACTCAGGGACATACCTGCAAGGAGTCTCGGATGCTTCCAAGAGGATGGAGCATTGGCCAAGGAGAAAAATCATCTCGGCTATCTTCCCTGGAGGAGTCTGGGGTTGCTACCCGGGATCACAGGGCCCGAAAACACCGGAATAAAAACTCAGGGACATACCTGCAAGGAGTCTCGGATGCTTCCCAGAGGATGGAGCATTGTCCAAGCAGAAAAATTATCTCGGGTATCTATCTTGGAGGAGTCTGGGGTTGCTACCTGGGATCACAGGGCCCTAAAGCACTGGAGAAAACTCTGCGGGAGACGCCTGGGAGGAATTCTGGGTAGATCCCGCAGGATGGACCACTGTCAAGAGAGAAAAATCATCTTGGGTGTCTTCCCTGGAGGAGTCTGGGGTTGCTACCTGGGATGACAGAACCATAAACCGTGAGAAAAAAGACTCAGGGACATAGTTGCGACAAGTCTCGGATGCTTCCCAGAGGATGGAGCATTGTCCAAGGAGAAAAATCATCCCGGATATCTTTCCTGGAGGAGTCTGGGGTTGCTACCCGGGATTAAAGGGACCCAAACCACAGGAAAAATGTCTGCGGGAGACGCCTGGGAGGAATCTCAGATGCATCCCAGAAGATGGAGCATTGTCCAAGGAGAAAAATCATCTCGGGTATCTTCCCTGGAGGAGTCTGGGGTTGCTACCCGGGATTACAGGGACCCAAACCACAGGAAAAATGTCTGTGGGAGATGCCTGGGAGGAATCTCAGATGCATCCCAGAAGATGGAGCTTTGTCCAAGGAGAAAAATCATCTCGGGTATCTTCCCTGGCGGAGTCTGGGGTTGCTACCCGGGATCACAGGGCCCCAAAACACCGGAATAAAAACTCAGGGACATACCTGCAAGGAGTCTCGGATGCTTCCCAGAGGAAGGAGCATTGTCCAAGCAGAAAAATTATCTCGGGTATCTTCCCTGGAGGAGTCTGGGGTTGCTACCCGGGATCACAGGGCCCCAAAACACCGGAGAAAACTCTGCGGGAGACACCTGGGAGGAGTTCTGGATAGATCCCGCAGTATGGACCACTGTCAAGAGAGAAAAATCATATTGGGTGTCTTCCCTGGAGGAGTCTGGGGTTGCTACCCGGGATCACAGGGCCCGAAAACACCGGAATAAAAACTCAGGGACATACCTGCAAGGAGTCTCGGATGATTCCCAGAGGATGGAGCTTTGTCCCAGCAGAAAAATCATCTCGGGTATCTTCCCTGGAGGAGTCTGGGGTTGCTACCCGGGATCACAGGGACCCAAACCACAGGAAAAATGTCTGCGGGAGACGCCTGGGAGGAATCTCAGATGCATCCCAGAAGATGGAGCATTGTCCAAGGAGAAAAATCATCTCGGGTATCTTCCCTGGAGGAGTCTGGGGTTGCTACCCGGGATCACAGGGCCCCAAAACACCGGAGAAAACTCTGCGGGAGACACCTGGGAGGAGTTCTGGATAGATCCCGCAGTATGGACCACTGTCAAGAGAGAAAAATCATATTGGGTGTCCTCCCTGGAGGAGTCTGGGGTTGCTACCCGGGATCAGAGGGCCCGAAAATACCGGAATAAACCCTCAGGGACATAACTGCAAGGAGTCTCGGATGCTTCCAAGAGGATGGAGCATTGTCCAAGGAGAAAAATCATCTCGGTTATCTTCCTTAGGAGTCTGGGGTTGCTACCCGGGTTTACAGGGACCCAAACCACAGGAAAAATGTCTGCGGGAGACGCCTGGCAGGAATCTCAGATGCATCCCAGAAGATGGAGCATTGTCCAAGGAGAAAAATCATCTCGGGTATCTTCCCTGGAGGAGTCTGGGGTTGCTACCCGGGATCACAGGGCCCGAAAACACCGGAATAAAAACTCAGGGACATACCTGTAAGGAGTCTCGGATGCTTCCCAGAGGATGGAGCTTTGTCCAAGGAGAAAAGTCATCTCGGGTATCTTCCCTGGAGGAGTCTGGGGTTGCTACCCGGGATCACAGGGCCCGAAAACACCGGAATAAAAACTCAGGGACATACCTGCAAGGAGTCTCGGATGCTTCCCAGAGGATGGAGCATTGTCCAAGCAGAAAAATTATCTCGGGTATCTTCCCTGGAGGAGTCTGGGGTTGCTACCCGGGATTACAGGGACCCAAACCACAGGAAAAATGTCTGCGGGAGACGCCTGGGAGGAATCTCATATGCATCCCAGAAGATGGAGCTTTGTCCCAGCAGAAAAATCATCTCGGGTATCTTCCCTGGAGGAGTCTGGGGTTGCTACCCGGGATTACAGGGACCCAAACCACAGGAAAAATGTCTGCGGGAGACGCCTGGGAGGAATCTCATATGCATCCCAGAAGATGGAGCTTTGTCCCAGCAGAAAAATCATCTCGGGTATCTTCCCTGGAGGAGTCTGGGGTTGCTACCCGGGATCACAGGGCCCCAAAACACCGGAATAAAAACTCAGGGACATACCTGCAAGGAGTCTCGGATGCTTCCCAGAGGATGGAGCATTGTCCAAGCAGAAAAATTATCTCGGGTATCTTCCCTGGAGGAGTCTGGGGTTGCTACCCGGGATTAAAGGGACCCAAACCACAGGAAAAATGTCTGCGGGAGACGCCTGGGAGGAATCTCAGATGCATCCCAGAAGATGGAGCATTGTCCAAGGAGAAAAGTCATCTCGGGTATCTTCCCTGGAGGAGTCTGGGGTTGTTACCCGGGATCACAGGGCCCGAAAACACCGGAATAAAAACTCAGGGACATACCTGCAAGGAGTCTCGGATGCTTCCCAGAGGATGGAGCATTGTCCAAGCAGAAAAATTATCTCGGGTATCTTCCCTGGAGGAGTCTGGGGTTGCTACCCGGGATTACAGGGACCCAAACCACAGGAAAAATGTCTGCGGGAGACGCCTGGGAGGAATCTCATATGCATCCCAGAAGATGGAGCTTTGTCCCAGCAGAAAAATCATCTCGGGTATCTTCCCTGGAGGAGTCTGGGGTTGCTACCCGGGATCACAGGGCCCCAAAACACCGGAATACACACTCAGGGACATACCTGCAAGGAGTCTCGGATGCTTCCCAGAGGATGGAGCATTGTCCAAGCAGAAAAATTATCTCGGGTATCTTCCCTGGAGGAGTCTGGGGTTGCTACCCGGGATTACAGGGACCCAAACCACAGGAAAAATGTCTGTGGGAGATGCCTGGGAGGAATCTCATATGCATCCCAGAAGATGGAGCTTTGTCCAAGGAGAAAAGTCATCTCGGGTATCTTCCCTGGAGGAGTCTGGGGTTGCTACCCGGGATCACAGGGCCCCAAAACACCGGAGAAAACTCTGCGGGAGACACCTGGGAGGAGTTCTGGATAGATCCCGCAGTATGGACCACTGTCAAGAGAGAAAAATCATATTGGGTGTCCTCCCTGGAGGAGTCTGGGGTTGCTACCCAGGATCAAGGGCCCGAAAACACTGGAATAAACAATCAGGGACATACCTGCAAGGAGTCTCGGATGCTTCCAAGAGGATGTAGCATTGTCCAAGGAGAAAAATCATCTCGGGTATCTTCCCTGGAGGAGTCTGGGGTTGCTATCCGGGTTTACAGGGACCCAAACCACAGGAAAAATGTCTGCGGGAGACGCCTGGGAGGAATCTCAGATGCATCCCAGAAGATGGAGCATTGTCCAAGGAGAAAAATCATCTTGGGTATCTTCCCTGGAGGAGTCTGGGGTTGCTACCTGGGATCACAGGGCCCTAAATCACTGGAGAAAACTCTGCGGGAGACGCATGGGAGGAATTCTGGGTAGATCCCGCAGGATGGACCACTGTCAAGAGAGAAAAATCATCTTGGGTGTCTTCCCTGGAGGAGTCTGGGGTTGCTACCTGGGATGACAGAACCATAAACCGTGAGAAAAAAGACTCAGGGACATAGTTGCGACAAGTCTCGGATGCTTCCCAGAGGATGGAGCATTGTCCAAGGAGAAAAATCATCCCGGATATCTTTCCTGGAGGAGTCTGGGGTTGCTACCCGGGATTAAAGGGACCCAAACCACAGGAAAAATGTCTGCGGGAGACGCCTGGGAGGAATCTCAGATGCATCCCAGAAGATGGAGCATTGTCCAAGGAGAAAAATCATCTCGGGTATCTTCCCTGGAGGAGTCTGGGGTAGCTACCCGGGATTACAGGGACCCAAACCACAGGAAAAATGTCTGTGGGAGATGCCTGGGAGGAATCTCATATGCATCCCAGAAGATGGAGCTTTGTCCAAGGAGAAAAATCATCTCGGGTATCTTCCCTGGAGGAGTCTGGGGTTGCTACCCGGGATCACAGGGCCCCAAAACACCGGAATAAAAACTCAGGGACATACCTGCAAGGAGTCTCGGATGCTTCCCAGAGGAAGGAGCATTGTCCAAGCAGAAAAATTATCTCGGGTATCTTCCCTGGAGGAGTCTGGGGTTGCTACCCGGGATCACAGGGCCCCAAAACACCGGAGAAAACTCTGCGGGAGACACCTGGGAGGAGTTCTGGATAGATCCCGCAGTATGGACCACTGTCAAGAGAGAAAAATCATATTGGGTGTCTTCCCTGGAGGAGTCTGGGGTTGCTACCCGGGATCAGAGGGCCCGAAAATACCGGAATAAACCCTCAGGGACATAACTGCAAGGAGTCTCGGATGCTTCCAAGAGGATGGAGCATTTTCCAAGGAGAAAAATCATCTCGGTTATCTTCCTTAGGAGTCTGGGGTTGCTACCCGGGTTTACAGGGACCCAAACCACAGGAAAAATGTCTGCGGGAGACGCCTGGCAGGAATCTCAGATGCATCCCAGAAGATGGAGCATTGTCCAAGGAGAAAAATCATCTCGGGTATCTTCCCTGGAGGAGTCTGGGGTTGCTACCCGGGATCACAGGGCCCGAAAACACCGGAATAAAAACTCAGGGACATACCTGTAAGGAGTCTCGGATGCTTCCCAGAGGATGGAGCTTTGTCCAAGGAGAAAAATCATCTCGGGTATCTTCCCTGGAGGAGTCTGGGGTTGCTACCCGGGATCACAGGGCCCGAAAACACCGGAATAAAAACTCAGGGACATACCTGCTAGGAGTCTCGGATGCTTCCCAGAGGATGGAGCTTTGTCCAAGGAGAAAAATCATCTCGGGTATCTTCCCTGGAGGAGTCTGGGGTTGCTACCCGGGATTACAGGGCCCCAAAACACCGGAATAAACAATCAGGGACATACCTGCAAGGAGTCTCGGATGCTTCCCAGAGGATGGAGCTTTGTCCAAGGAGAAAAATCATCTCGGGTATCTTCCCTGGAGGAGTCTGGGGTTGCTACCCGGGATTACAGGGAACCAAACCACAGGAAAAATGTCTGCGGGAGATGCCTGGGAGGAATCTCAGATGCATCCCAGAGGATGGAGCATTGTCCAAAGAGAAAAATCATCTCGGGTATCTTCCCTGGAGGAGTCTGGGGTTGCTACCCGGGATCACAGGGCCCTAAAGCACTGGAGAAAACTCTGCGGGAGACACCTGGGAGGAATTCTGGGTAGATCCCGCAGGATGGACCACTGTCAAGAGAGAAAAATCATATTGGGTGTCTTCCCTGGAGGAGTCTGGGGTTGCTACCTGGGATGACAGAACCATAAACCGTGAGAAAAAGACTCAGGGACATAGCTGCGACAAGTCTCGGATGCATCCCAGAGGATGGAGCATTGTCCAAGGAGAAAAATGATCCCGGATATCTTTCCTGGAGGAGTCTGGGGTTGCTACCCCGGATTAAAGGGACCCAAACCACGGGAAAAATGTCTGCGGGAGACGCCTGGGAGGAATCTCAGATGCATCCCAGAAGATGGAGCATTGTCCAAGGAGAAAAATCATCTCGGGTATCTTCCCTGGAGGAGTCTGGGGTTGCTACCCGGGATCACAGGGCCCTAATGCACTGGAATAAACACTCAGGGACAAAGCTGTAAGGAGTCTCGGATGCTTCCCAGAGGATGGAGCATTGTCCAAGGAGAAAAATCATCTCGGGTATCTTCCCTGGAGGAGTCTGGGGTTGCTACCCGGGATTACAGGGACCCAAACCACAGGAAAAATGTTTGCGGGAGACGCCTGGGAGTAATCTCAGATGCATCCCAGAAGACGGAGTATTGTCCAAGGAGAAAAATCATCTCGGGTATCTTCCCTGGAGGAGTCTGGGGTTGCTACCCGGGATTACAGGGACTCAAACCACAGGAAAAAAGTCTGCGGGAGACGCCTGGGAGGAATCTCAGATGTATCCCAGAAGATGGAGCATTGTCCAAGGAGAAAAATCATCTCGGGTATCTTCCCTGGAGGAGTCTGGGGTTGCTACCCGGGATCACAGGGCCCTAAAGCACTGGAGAAAACTCTGCGGGAGACGCCTGGGAGGAATTCTGGGTAGATCCCGCAGGATGGACCACTGTCAAGAGAGAAAAATCATATTGGGTGTCTTGCCTGGAGGAGTCTGGGGTTGCTACCTGGGATGACAGAAACATAAACCGTGAGAAAAAGACTCAGGGACATAGCTGCGACAAGTCTCGGATGCATCCCAGAGGATGGAGCATTGTCCAAGGAGAAAAATGATCCCGGATATCTTTCCTGGAGGAGTCTGGGGTTACTACCCCGGATTAAAGGGACCCAAACCACGGGAAAAATGTCTGCGGGAGACGCCTGGGAGGAATCTCAGATGCATCCCAGAAGATGGAGCATTGTCCAAGGAGAAAAATCATCTCGGGTATCTTCCCTGGAGGAGTCTGGGGTTGCTACCCGGGATCACAGGGCCCTAATGCACTGGAATAAACACTCAGGGACAAAGCTGTAAGGAGTCTCGGATGCTTCCCAGAGGATGGAGCATTGTCCAAGGAGAAAAATCATCTCGGGTATCTTCCCTGGAGGAGTTTGGGGTTGCTACCCGGGATCACAGGGCCCTAAAGCACTGGAGAAAACTCTGCGGGAGACGCCTGGGAGGAATTCTGGGTAGATCCCGCAGGATGGACCACTGTCAAGAGAGCAAAATCATATTGGGTGTCTTCCCTGGAGGAGTCTGGGGTTGCTACCTGGGATGACAGAACCATAAACCGTGAGAAAAAGACTCAGGGACATAGCTGCCACAAGTCTTGGATGCTTCCCAGAGGATGGAGGTTTGTCCAAGGAGAAAAATCATCTCGGGTATCTTCCCTGGAGGAGTCTGGGGTTGCTACCCGGGATTACAGGGACCCAAACCACAGGAAAAATGTCTGCGAGATGCCTGGGAGGAATCTCATATGCATCCCAGAAGATGGAGCTTTGTCCCAGGAGAAAAATCATCTCGGGTATCTTCCCTGGAGGAGTCTGGGGTTGCTACCCGGGATCACAGGGCCCCAAAACACCAGAATAAACACTCAGGGACATACCTGCAAGGAGTCTCGGATGCTTCCCAGAGGATGGAGCTTTGTCCAAGGAGAAAAATCATCTCGGGTATCTTCCCTGGAGGAGTCTGGGATTGCTACCCAGGATGACAGGGCGCTCAACCACCGGAATAAAGACTCAGGGACATACCTGGAAGGAGTCTCGGATGCTTCACAGAGGATGGAGCTTTGTCCAAGGAGAAAAATCATCTCGGGTATCTTTCCTGGAGGAGTCTGGGGTTGCTACCCGGGATCACAGGGACCCAAACCACAGGAAAAATGTCTGCGGAAGACGCCTGGGAGGAATCTCAGATGCATCCCAGAAGATGGAGCATTGTCCAAGAAGAAAAATCATCTCGGCTATCTTCCCTGGAGGAGTCTGGGGTTGCTACCCGGGATCACAGGGCCCCAAACCACAGGAAAAATGTCTGCGGAAGACGCCTGGGAGGAATCTCAGATGCATCCCAGAGGATGGAGCATTGTCCAAAGAGAAAAATCATCTCGGGTATCTTCCCTGGAGGAGTCTGGGGTTGCTACCCGGGATCACAGGGCCCTAAACCCCAGGAAGAAAACACTCAGAAACAGAGCTGGGAGGAGTCTCGGGTGCATCCCGCAGGATGGACAATAGTCCAAGGAGAAAAATCAACTTGGGTATCTTCCACGGAGGAGTCTGGGGTTGCTACCCGGGATTACAGGGCCCCAAAACACCGGAATAAACAATCAGGGACATACCTGCAAGGAGTCTCGGATGCTTCCCAGAGGATGGAGCATTGTCCAAGGAGAAAAATCATCTCGGGTATCTTCCCTGGAGGAGTCTGGGGTTGCTACCCGGGATCACAGGGCCCTAAAGCACTGGAGAAAACTCTGCGGGAGACGCCTGGGAGGAATTCTGGGTAGATCCCGCAGGATGGACCACTGTCAAGAGAGAAAAATCATATTGGGTGTCTTCCCTGGAGGAGTCTGGGGTTGCTACCTGGGATGACAGAACCATAAACCGTGAGAAAAAGACTCAGGGACATAGCTGCGACAAGTCTCGGATGCATCCCAGAAGATGGAGCTTTGTCCAAGGAGAAAAATCATCTCGGGTATCTTCCCTGGAGGAGTCTGGGGTTGCTACCCGGGATCACAGGGCCCCAAAACACCGGAATAAAGACTCAGGGACATACCTGCAAGGAGTTTCGGATGCTTCCCAGAGGATGGAGCATTGTCCAAGGAGAAAAATTATCTCGGGTATCTTCCCTAGAGGAGTCTGGGGTTGCTACCCGGGATCACAGGGCCCTAAAGCACTGGAGAAAACTCTGCGGGAGACGCCTGGGAGGAATTCTGGGTAGATCCCGTAGGATGGACCACTGTCAAGAGAGAAAAATCATATTGGGTGTCTTCCCTGGAGGAGTCTGGGGTTGCTACCTGGGATGACAGAACCATAAACCGTGAGAAAAAGACTCAGGGACATAGCTGCGACAAGTCTCGGATGCATCCCAGAGGATGGAGCTTTGTCCAAGGAGAAAAATCGTCTCGGGTATCTTCCCTGGAGGAGTCTGGGGTTGCTACCCGGGATTACAGGGACCCAAACCACAGGAAAAATGTTTGCGGGAGACGCCTGGGAGGAATCTCAGATGCATCCCAGAAGACGGAGTATTGTCCAAGGAGAAAAATCATCTCGGGTATCTTCCCTGGAGGAGTCTGGGGTTGCTACCCGGGATTACAGGGACTCAAACCACAGGAAAAAAGTCTGCGGGAGACGCCTGGGAGGAATCTCAGATGTATCCCAGAAGATGGAGCATTGTCCAAGGAGAAAAATCATCTCGGGTATCTTCCCTGGAGGAGTCTGGGGTTGCTACCCGGGATCACAGGGCCCTAAAGCACTGGAGAAAACTCTGCGGGAGACGCCTGGGAGGAATTCTGGGTAGATCCCGCAGGATGGACCACTGTCAAGAGAGAAAAATCATATTGGGTGTCTTCCCTGGAGGAGTCTGGGGTTGCTACCTGGGATGACAGAACCATAAACCGTGAGAAAAAGACTCAGGGACATAGCTGCCACAAGTCTTGGATGCTTCCCAGAGGATGGAGCTTTGTCCAAGGAGAAAAATCATCTCGGGTATCTTCCCTGGAGGAGTCTGGGGTTGCTACCCGGGATTACAGGGACCCAAACCACAGGAAAAATGTCTGCGAGATGCCTGGGAGGAATCTCATATGCATCCCAGAAGATGGAGCTTTGTCCCAGGAGAAAAATCATCTCGGGTATCTTCCCTGGAGGAGTCTGGGGTTGCTACCCGGGATCACAGGGCCCCAAAACACCGGAATAAACACTCAGGGACATACCTGCAAGGAGTCTCGGATGCTTCCCAGAGGATGGAGCTTTGTCCAAGGAGAAAAATCATCTCGGGTATCTTCCCTGGAGGAGTCTGGGATTGCTACCCAGGATGACAGGGCGCTCAACCACCGGAATAAAGACTCAGGGACATACCTGCAAGGAGTCTCGGATGCTTCGCAGAGGATGGAGCTTTGTCCAAGGAGAAAAATCATCTCGGGTATATTCCCTGGAGGAGTCTGGGGTTGCTACCCGGGATTACAGGGACCCAAACCACAGGAAAAATGTCTGCGGAAGACGCCTGGGAGGAATCTCAGATGCATCCCAGAAGATGGAGCATTGTCCAAGGAGAAAAATCATCTCGGGTATCTTTCCTGGAGGAGTCTGGGGTAGCTACCCGGGATTACAGGGAACCAAACCACAGGAAAAATGTCTGTGGGAGATGCCTGGGAGGAATCTCAGATGCATCCCAGAGGATGGAGCATTGTCCAAAGAGAAAAATCATCTCGGGTATCTTCCCTGGAGGAGTCTGGGGTTGCTACCCGGGATCACAGGGCCCTAAACCCCAGGAAGAAAACACTCAGAAACAGAGCTGGGAGGAGTCTCGGGTGCATCCCGCAGGATGGACAATAGTCCAAGGAGAAAAATCAACTTGGGTATCTTCCACGGAGGAGTCTGGGGTTGCTACCCGGGATGACAGGGCCCAAAAGCACCGGAATAAACACTCAGGGAAAAAGCTGCAAGGAGTCCCGGATGCATCCCAGAGGATGGAGCATTGTCCAAGGAGAAAAATCATCTCGGGTATCTTCCCTGGAGGAGTCTGGGATTACTACCCAGGATGACAGGGCTCTAAACCACCGGAATAAGGACTCAGGGACATACCTGGAAGGAGTCTCGGATGCTTCCCAGAGGATGGAGCTTTGTCCAAGGAGAAAAATCATCTCGGGTATATTCCCTGGAGGAGTCTGGGGTTGCTACCCGGGATTACAGGGCCCCAAAACACCGGAATAAACAATCAGGGACATACCTGCAAGGAGTCTCGGATGCTTCCCAGAGGATGGAGCTTTGTCCAAGGAGAAAAATCATCTCGGGTATCTTCCCTGGAGGAGTCTGGGGTTGCTACCCGGGATTACAGGGAACCAAACCACAGGAAAAATGTCTGTGGGAGATGCCTGGGAGGAATCTCAGATGCATCCCAGAGGATGGAGCATTGTCCAAAGAGAAAAATCATCTCGGGTATCTTCCCTTGAGGAGTCTGGGGTTGCTACCCGGGATCACAGGGCCCTAAACCCCAGGAAGAAAACACTCAGAAACAGAGCTGGGAGGAGTCTCGGGTGCATCCCGCAGGATGGACAATAGTCCAAGGAGAAAAATCAACTTGGGTATCTTCCACGGAGGAGTCTGGGGTTGCTACCCGGGATGACAGGGCCCAAAAGCACCGGAATAAACACTCAGGGAAAAAGCTGCAAGGAGTCTTGGATGCTTCCCAGAGGATGGAGCATTGTCCAAGGAGAAAAATCATCTCGGGTATCTTCCCTGGAGGAGTCTGGGGTTGCTACCCGGGATCACAGGGCCCTAAAGCACTGGAGAAAACTCTGCGGGAGACGCCTGGGAGGAATTCTGGGTAGATCCCGCAGGATGGACCACTGTCAAGAGAGAAAAATCATATTGGGTGTCTTCCCTGGAGGAGTCTGGGGTTGCTACCTGGGATGACAGAACCATAAACCGTGAGAAAAAGACTCAGGGACATAGCTGCGACAAGTCTCGGATGCATCCCAGAAGATGGAGCTTTGTCCAAGGAGAAAAATCATCTCGGGTATCTTCCCTGGAGGAGTCTGGGGTTGCTACCCGGGATCACAGGGCCCCAAAACACCGGAATAAAGACTCAGGGACATACCTGCAAGGAGTTTCGGATGCTTCCCAGAGGATGGAGCATTGTCCAAAGAGAAAAATTATCTCGGGTATCTTCCCTAGAGGAGTCTGGGGTTGCTACCCGGGATCACAGGGCCCTAAAGCACTGGAGAAAACTCTGCGGGAGACGCCTGGGAGGAATTCTGGGTAGATCCCGTAGGATGGACCACTGTCAAGAGAGAAAAATCATATTGGGTGTCTTCCCTGGAGGAGTCTGGGGTTGCTACCTGGGATGACAGAACCATAAACCGTGAGAAAAAGACTCAGGGACATAGCTGCGACAAGTCTCGGATGCATCCCAGAGGATGGAGCTTTGTCCAAGGAGAAAAATCGTCTCGGGTATCTTCCCTGGAGGAGTCTGGGGTTGCTACCCGGGATTACAGGGACCCAAACCACAGGAAAAATGTTTGCGGGAGACGCCTGGGAGGAATCTCAGATGCATCCCAGAAGACGGAGTATTGTCCAAGGAGAAAAATCATCTCGGGTATCTTCCCTGGAGGAGTCTGGGGTTGCTACCCGGGATTACAGGGACTCAAACCACAGGAAAAAAGTCTGCGGGAGACGCCTGGGAGGAATCTCAGATGTATCCCAGAAGATGGAGCATTGTCCAAGGAGAAAAATCATCTCGGGTATCTTCCCTGGAGGAGTCTGGGGTTGCTACCCGGGATCACAGGGCCCTAAAGCACTGGAGAAAACTCTGCGGGAGACGCCTGGGAGGAATTCTGGGTAGATCCCGCAGGATGGACCACTGTCAAGAGAGAAAAATCATATTGGGTGTCTTGCCTGGAGGAGTCTGGGGTTGCTTCCTGGGATGACAGAACCATAAACCGTGAGAAAAAAGACTCAGGGACATAGCTGCGACAAGTCTCGGATGCATCCCAGAGGATGGAGCATTGTCCAAGGAGAAAAATGATCCCGGATATCTTTCCTGGAGGAGTCTGGGGTTGCTACCCCGGATTAAAGGGACCCAAACCACGGGAAAAATGTCTGCGGGAGACGCCTGGGAGGAATCTCAGATGCATCCCAGAAGATGGAGCATTGTCCAAGGAGAAAAATCATCTCGGGTATCTTCCCTGGAGGAGTCTGGGGTTGCTACCCGGGATCACAGGGCCCTAAACCCCAGGAAGAAAACACTCAGAAACAGAGCTGGGAGGAGTCTCGGGTGCATCCCGCAGGATGGACAATAGTCCAAGGAGAAAAATCAACTTGGGTATATTCCACGGAGGAGTCTGGGGTTGCTACCCGGGATGACAGGGCCCAAAAGCACCGGAATAAACACTCAGGGAAAAAGCTGCAAGGAGTCCCGGATGCATCCCAGAGGATGGAGCTTTGTCCAAGGAGAAAAATCATCTCGGGTATCTTCCCTGGAGGAGTCTGGGGTTGCTACCCGGGATTACAGGGACCCAAACCACAGGAAAAATGTTTGCGGGAGACGCCTGGGAGGAATGTCAGATGCATCCCAGAAGATGGAGCATTGTTCAAGGAGAAAAATCATCTCGGGTATCTTCCCTGGAGGAGTCTGGGGTTGCTACCCGGGATCACAGGGCCCCAAAACACCGGAATAAACACTCAGGGACATACCTGCAAGGAGTCTCGGATGCTTCCCAGAGGATGGCGCTTTGTCCAAGGAGAAAAATCATCTCGGGTATATTCCCTGGAGGAGTCTGGGGTTGCTACCCGGGATTACAGGGACCCAAAC
Source organism: Vanellus vanellus (assembly GCF_965231255.1). Taxonomy (NCBI): domain Eukaryota; kingdom Metazoa; phylum Chordata; class Aves; order Charadriiformes; family Charadriidae; genus Vanellus; species Vanellus vanellus. Next base: position 6,817 of record NW_028127235.1, on the reverse strand, counting down.
CACAGGAAAAATGTCTGCGGGAGACGCCTGGGAGGAATCTCAGATGTATCCCAGAAGATGGAGCATTGTCCAAGGAGAAAAATCATCTCGGGTATCTTTCCTGGAGGAGTCTGGGGTTGCTACCCGGGATTACAGGGAACCAAACCACAGGAAAAATGTCTGCGGGAGATGCCTGGGAGGAATCTCAGATGCATCCCAGAGGATGGAGCATTGTCCAAAGAGAAAAATCATCTCGGGTATCTTCCCTGGAGGAGTCTGGGGTTGCTACCCGGGATCACAGGGCCCTAAACCCCAGGAAGAAAACACTCAGAAACAGAGCTGGGAGGAGTCTCGGGTGCATCCCGCAGGATGGACAATAGTCCAAGGAGAAAAATCAACTTGGGTATCTTCCACGGAGGAGTCTGGGGTTGCTACCCGGGATGACAGGGCCCAAAAGCACCGGAATAAACACTCAGGGACATACCTGCAAGGAGTTTCGGATGCTTCCCAGAGGATGGAGCATTGTCCAAGGAGAAAAATTATCTCGGGTATCTTCCCTAGAGGAGTTTGGGATTGCTACCCGGGATCACAGGGCCCTAAAGCACTGGAGAAAACTCTGCGGGAGACGCCTGGGAGGAATTCTGGGTAGATCCCGCAGGATGGACCACTGTCAAGAGAGAAAAATCATATTGGGTGTCTTCCCTGGAGGAGTCTGGGGTTGCTACCCGGGATCACAGGGCCCCAAAACACCGGAATAAACACTCAGGGACATACCTGCAAGGAGTCTCGGATGCTTCCCAGAGGATGGAGCTTTGTCCAAGGAGAAAAATCATCTCGGGTATATTCCCTGGAGGAGTCTGGGGTTGCTACCCGGGATCACAGGGCCCCAAAACACCGGAATAAACAATCAGGGACATACCTGCAAGGAGTCTCGGATGCTTCCCAGAGGATGGAGCTTTGTCCAAGGAGAAAAATCATCTCGGGTATATTCCCTGGAGGAGTCTGGGGTTGCTACCCGGGATTACAGGGCCCCAAAACACCGGAATAAACAATCAGGGACATACCTGCAAGGAGTCTCGGATGCTTCCCAGAGGATGGAGCTTTGTCCAAGGAGAAAAATCATCTCGGGTATCTTCCCTGGAGGAGTCTGGGGTTGCTACCCGGGATTACAGGGAACCAAACCACAGGAAAAATGTCTGCGGGAGATGCCTGGGAGGAATCTCAGATGCATCCCAGAGGATGGAGCATTGTCCAAAGAGAAAAATCATCTCGGGTATCTTCCCTTGAGGAGTCTGGGGTTGCTACCCGGGATCACAGGGCCCTAAACCCCAGGAAGAAAACACTCAGAAACAGAGCTGGGAGGAGTCTCGGGTGCATCCCGCAGGATGGACAATAGTCCAAGGAGAAAAATCAACTTGGGTATCTTCCACGGAGGAGTCTGGGGTTGCTACCCGGGATGACAGGGCCCAAAAGCACCGGAATAAACACTCAGGGAAAAAGCTGCAAGGAGTCTTGGATGCTTCCCAGAGGATGGAGCATTGTCCAAGGAGAAAAATCATCTCGGGTATCTTCCCTGGAGGAGTCTGGGGTTGCTACCCGGGATCACAGGGCCCTAAAGCACTGGAGAAAACTCTGCGGGAGACGCCTGGGAGGAATTCTGGGTAGATCCCGCAGGATGGACCACTGTCAAGAGAGAAAAATCATATTGGGTGTCTTCCCTGGAGGAGTCTGGGGTTGCTACCTGGGATGACAGAACCATAAACCGTGAGAAAAAGACTCAGGGACATAGCTGCGACAAGTCTCGGATGCATCCCAGAAGATGGAGCTTTGTCCAAGGAGAAAAATCATCTCGGGTATCTTCCCTGGAGGAGTCTGGGGTTGCTACCCGGGATCACAGGGCCCCAAAACACCGGAATAAAGACTCAGGGACATACCTGCAAGGAGTTTCGGATGCTTCCAAGAGGATGGAGCATTGTCCAAGGAGAAAAATTATCTCGGGTATCTTCCCTAGAGGAGTCTGGGGTTGCTACCCGGGATCACAGGGCCCTAAAGCACTGGAGAAAACTCTGCGGGAGACGCCTGGGAGGAATTCTGGGTAGATCCCGTAGGATGGACCACTGTCAAGAGAGAAAAATCATATTGGGTGTCTTCCCTGGAGGAGTCTGGGGTTGCTACCTGGGATGACAGAACCATAAACCGTGAGAAAAAGACTCAGGGACATAGCTGCGACAAGTCTCGGATGCATCCCAGAGGATGGAGCTTTGTCCAAGGAGAAAAATCGTCTCGGGTATCTTCCCTGGAGGAGTCTGGGGTTGCTACCCGGGATTACAGGGACCCAAACCACAGGAAAAATGTTTGCGGGAGACGCCTGGGAGGAATCTCAGATGCATCCCAGAAGACGGAGTATTGTCCAAGGAGAAAAATCATCTCGGGTATCTTCCCTGGAGGAGTCTTGGGTTGCTACCCGGGATTACAGGGACTCAAACCACAGGAAAAAAGTCTGCGGGAGACGCCTGGGAGGAATCTCAGATGTATCCCAGAAGATGGAGCATTGTCCAAGGAGAAAAATCATCTCGGGTATCTTCCCTGGAGGAGTCTGGGGTTGCTACCCGGGATCACAGGGCCCTAAAGCACTGGAGAAAACTCTGCGGGAGACGCCTGGGAGGAATTCTGGGTAGATCCCGCAGGATGGACCACTGTCAAGAGAGAAAAATCATATTGGGTGTCTTCCCTGGAGGAGTCTGGGGTTGCTACCTGGGATGACAGAACCATAAACCGTGAGAAAAAGACTCAGGGACATAGCTGCCACAAGTCTTGGATGCTTCCCAGAGGATGGAGCTTTGTCCAAGGAGAAAAATCATCTCGGGTATCTTCCCTGGAGGAGTCTGGGGTTGCTACCCGGGATTACAGGGACCCAAACCACAGGAAAAATGTCTGCGAGATGCCTGGGAGGAATCTCATATGCATCCCAGAAGATGGAGCTTTGTCCCAGGAGAAAAATCATCTCGGGTATCTTCCCTGGAGGAGTCTGGGGTTGCTACCCGGGATCACAGGGCCCCAAAACACCGGAATAAACACTCAGGGACATACCTGCAAGGAGTCTCGGATGCTTCCCAGAGGATGGAGCTTTGTCCAAGGAGAAAAATCATCTCGGGTATCTTCCCTGGAGGAGTCTGGGATTGCTACCCAGGATGACAGGGCGCTCAACCACCGGAATAAAGACTCAGGGACATACCTGCAAGGAGTCTCGGATGCTTCGCAGAGGATGGAGCTTTGTCCAAGGAGAAAAATCATCTCGGGTATATTCCCTGGAGGAGTCTGGGGTTGCTACCCGGGATTACAGGGACCCAAACCACAGGAAAAATGTCTGCGGAAGACGCCTGGGAGGAATCTCAGATGCATCCCAGAAGATGGAGCATTGTCCAAGGAGAAAAATCATCTCGGGTATCTTTCCTGGAGGAGTCTGGGGTAGCTACCCGGGATTACAGGGAACCAAACCACAGGAAAAATGTCTGTGGGAGATGCCTGGGAGGAATCTCAGATGCATCCCAGAGGATGGAGCATTGTCCAAAGAGAAAAATCATCTCGGGTATCTTCCCTGGAGGAGTCTGGGGTTGCTACCCGGGATCACAGGGCCCTAAACCCCAGGAAGAAAACACTCAGAAACAGAGCTGGGAGGAGTCTCGGGTGCATCCCGCAGGATGGACAATAGTCCAAGGAGAAAAATCAACTTGGGTATCTTCCACGGAGGAGTCTGGGGTTGCTACCCGGGATGACAGGGCCCAAAAGCACCGGAATAAACACTCAGGGAAAAAGCTGCAAGGAGTCCCGGATGCATCCCAGAGGATGGAGCATTGTCCAAGGAGAAAAATCATCTCGGGTATCTTCCCTGGAGGAGTCTGGGATTACTACCCAGGATGACAGGGCTCTAAACCACCGGAATAAGGACTCAGGGACATACCTGGAAGGAGTCTCGGATGCTTCCCAGAGGATGGAGCTTTGTCCAAGGAGAAAAATCATCTCGGGTATATTCCCTGGAGGAGTCTGGGGTTGCTACCCGGGATTACAGGGCCCCAAAACACCGGAATAAACAATCAGGGACATACCTGCAAGGAGTCTCGGATGCTTCCCAGAGGATGGAGCTTTGTCCAAGGAGAAAAATCATCTCGGGTATCTTCCCTGGAGGAGTCTGGGGTTGCTACCCGGGATTACAGGGAACCAAACCACAGGAAAAATGTCTGCGGGAGATGCCTGGGAGGAATCTCAGATGCATCCCAGAGGATGGAGCATTGTCCAAAGAGAAAAATCATCTCGGGTATCTTCCCTTGAGGAGTCTGGGGTTGCTACCCGGGATCACAGGGCCCTAAACCCCAGGAAGAAAACACTCAGAAACAGAGCTGGGAGGAGTCTCGGGTGCATCCCGCAGGATGGACAATAGTCCAAGGAGAAAAATCAACTTGGGTATCTTCCACGGAGGAGTCTGGGGTTGCTACCCGGGATGACAGGGCCCAAAAGCACCGGAATAAACACTCAGGGAAAAAGCTGCAAGGAGTCTTGGATGCTTCCCAGAGGATGGAGCATTGTCCAAGGAGAAAAATCATCTCGGGTATCTTCCCTGGAGGAGTCTGGGGTTGCTACCCGGGATCACAGGGCCCTAAAGCACTGGAGAAAACTCTGCGGGAGACGCCTGGGAGGAATTCTGGGTAGATCCCGCAGGATGGACCACTGTCAAGAGAGAAAAATCATATTGGGTGTCTTCCCTGGAGGAGTCTGGGGTTGCTACCTGGGATGACAGAACCATAAACCGTGAGAAAAAGACTCAGGGACATAGCTGCGACAAGTCTCGGATGCATCCCAGAAGATGGAGCTTTGTCCAAGGAGAAAAATCATCTCGGGTATCTTCCCTGGAGGAGTCTGGGGTTGCTACCCGGGATCACAGGGCCCCAAAACACCGGAATAAAGACTCAGGGACATACCTGCAAGGAGTTTCGGATGCTTCCCAGAGGATGGAGCATTGTCCAAAGAGAAAAATTATCTCGGGTATCTTCCCTAGAGGAGTCTGGGGTTGCTACCCGGGATCACAGGGCCCTAAAGCACTGGAGAAAACTCTGCGGGAGACGCCTGGGAGGAATTCTGGGTAGATCCCGTAGGATGGACCACTGTCAAGAGAGAAAAATCATATTGGGTGTCTTCCCTGGAGGAGTCTGGGGTTGCTACCTGGGATGACAGAACCATAAACCGTGAGAAAAAGACTCAGGGACATAGCTGCGACAAGTCTCGGATGCATCCCAGAGGATGGAGCTTTGTCCAAGGAGAAAAATCGTCTCGGGTATCTTCCCTGGAGGAGTCTGGGGTTGCTACCCGGGATTACAGGGACCCAAACCACAGGAAAAATGTTTGCGGGAGACGCCTGGGAGGAATCTCAGATGCATCCCAGAAGACGGAGTATTGTCCAAGGAGAAAAATCATCTCGGGTATCTTCCCTGGAGGAGTCTGGGGTTGCTACCCGGGATTACAGGGACTCAAACCACAGGAAAAAAGTCTGCGGGAGACGCCTGGGAGGAATCTCAGATGTATCCCAGAAGATGGAGCATTGTCCAAGGAGAAAAATCATCTCGGGTATCTTCCCTGGAGGAGTCTGGGGTTGCTACCCGGGATCACAGGGCCCTAAAGCACTGGAGAAAACTCTGCGGGAGACGCCTGGGAGGAATTCTGGGTAGATCCCGCAGGATGGACCACTGTCAAGAGAGAAAAATCATATTGGGTGTCTTGCCTGGAGGAGTCTGGGGTTGCTTCCTGGGATGACAGAACCATAAACCGTGAGAAAAAAGACTCAGGGACATAGCTGCGACAAGTCTCGGATGCATCCCAGAGGATGGAGCATTGTCCAAGGAGAAAAATGATCCCGGATATCTTTCCTGGAGGAGTCTGGGGTTGCTACCCCGGATTAAAGGGACCCAAACCACGGGAAAAATGTCTGCGGGAGACGCCTGGGAGGAATCTCAGATGCATCCCAGAAGATGGAGCATTGTCCAAGGAGAAAAATCATCTCGGGTATCTTCCCTGGAGGAGTCTGGGGTTGCTACCCGGGATCACAGGGCCCTAAACCCCAGGAAGAAAACACTCAGAAACAGAGCTGGGAGGAGTCTCGGGTGCATCCCGCAGGATGGACAATAGTCCAAGGAGAAAAATCAACTTGGGTATATTCCACGGAGGAGTCTGGGGTTGCTACCCGGGATGACAGGGCCCAAAAGCACCGGAATAAACACTCAGGGAAAAAGCTGCAAGGAGTCCCGGATGCATCCCAGAGGATGGAGCTTTGTCCAAGGAGAAAAATCATCTCGGGTATCTTCCCTGGAGGAGTCTGGGGTTGCTACCCGGGATTACAGGGACCCAAACCACAGGAAAAATGTTTGCGGGAGACGCCTGGGAGGAATGTCAGATGCATCCCAGAAGATGGAGCATTGTTCAAGGAGAAAAATCATCTCGGGTATCTTCCCTGGAGGAGTCTGGGGTTGCTACCCGGGATCACAGGGCCCCAAAACACCGGAATAAACACTCAGGGACATACCTGCAAGGAGTCTCGGATGCTTCCCAGAGGATGGCGCTTTGTCCAAGGAGAAAAATCATCTCGGGTATATTCCCTGGAGGAGTCTGGGGTTGCTACCCGGGATTACAGGGACCCAAACCACAGGAAAAATGTCTGCGGGAGACGCCTGGGAGGAATCTCAGATGTATCCCAGAAGATGGAGCATTGTCCAAGGAGAAAAATCATCTCGGGTATCTTTCCTGGAGGAGTCTGGGGTTGCTACCCGGGATTACAGGGAACCAAACCACA